>NC_086262.1:300000-435000 GCF_021018805.1 Prinia subflava
CAGCTCCTGCCCTAGTGGGCACTTATGCACTCAGGCCTTGAGTTACTTCTCTTCAGGAAATTTCCAAATATTTGCAGTTGATCTCCCACAGGCAAGACCGATTTCCTGAGAGACCTGCCCAAGAGCACATTCTGTCTGGAGATTAATTTCAATATACTGTGGGTAAACTGGAGTTAATTTTTTCTTCAGGTCCTTGCTTCTAAAATATAGCTATTTTTTAATAAAAGCAAGATGCAGTCTAATAATTCTTGCACATAATTTAATCCCCTTTAGTGTTTGTAAAATTACTCATTTCATCTAATGCCTGTCAATTTTACAATTAACACTGGGCACATTAGCTGCACTTTATGCTTTGGATTTTTTCCTTTAGAAAAAGTGAATTTATTATAAGCAACTTGTTTTCAAAGTTCTCCCATGAACCATAGAGACTAGTGTTCTGCATTTTCACCTTGCAGCAGGATGCAGGGGACAGGGTCATTTGCATCTTTATTAAAATCATCATTTACACCCTTTAAACTGTTTGAGGCTCTGGGATGTCCTTGGCCAGCCCTAGCACTGTATGAGGCTTCACTATTTCTCATTTGGCAGTCAGGTGGGCTGGAAATGCTGCAGGATTGCACCTAAGGAAGGTGGTAGGTGCTGTTTGGTGCTTGTTTCCCCAGCACATGTGGCCCAGCAAACCCAGCTCTGGGCAAGGCCTGTGGGTGCAGGGGCAGCTGCCAGAGCCAGCAAAGATGGGCAGGCTCAGAATCATGGCTGCTTAATCCCAGAACCGAGGCAGCAGCTGGGGAATAACACACAATTGTTTTATGGTGCACCAATAGGCTTTGGATTGGTGGGAGCTGTCCTTGTCCATGACAGGGGGTTGGAACTGGATGATCTTTAAGGTCCCTTCCAATCCAAACCGTTGTCTGAAATGCAGGGCCATTTGCAGGCACTAGGAGTATGGAACATCACAAATTGTAAAGATAACAAAAGGTAAAATTGGAACAAATATGAAAGGATGAATAAAGCAAGCCTCATTAAGTAACTTCTAAAGTGTATTCTGTTAAAACATCAATTTGCCCTAAGGAAAATTCACTCTCTGCTCTTGAGCAAGGAGCAGTGAAATGGAGTCTCTTTCATTAGCAACAATCTAAAATATACATGTATATGCAAGTATGTCAAGATTATTTTTGTAAAGTGATGTCACTGTTTGGTTTTCATTATAAAAGGAAATATGCATATCCTATGGGCTAAGCAAATACTATTGTGCTATTTTGCACAAAAATACAAACCTAAGTGATTATTTTAACCTGGACCTATACTGGAGTAAGATTACCACAGGTGATTCTATCTGTCCTAGACTTCATACCCTGTACTAAAGCAGCTACAGAAATATGGGCAGAAATAAATTCCAGCTCAGAAAATGCTATACCCCATTCTTCCATTTTCAAGCACATTGTAAGGGAAACATCTAAGAGAATGCTCTGTACTGGGTAAACAATCTTCAGCCGAGGACACAACTCACTACAGCCATCTGTTGTGGAATGGATTCATCCCGGGATGACTTCAACAAGTGTTGGAAATAAAAACAGAATAAGAATAAATTTACCGGTACCTGTAAGCAGAATAAACCTTCTGCATTAGTTACTGCTTCTACCTGAGTAGTGAGCACAAATAACCAAACAAAACCCCAAAAAACCAAAAACAAAACCAAAAAAACCCTGAAACCTAACCAAACCACACAAACCACAAACAAACAAACAAACAAAGACAAACAAAAAAACAACTTTGCTAAGGTTCAAGCTCTCACTGAGCAGCTGCATGGTGCCCAGCCCGAGTGCGTGTCTCCATCCAGCAGGGCAGGGATGTCCTGCCAGCTCCGAAAGGATAAAGATGCTGTAAGCACCAGGCAGGTACAGGTGTCACTGAGCTGGGGAGGTGACTGCACTCACCCCTCACAGTGTCAGTCCCAAGGTCTGTTCATGCATCTGTGAACTGAAGAAGAAAATTAACTTTAAACCAGCAGCAAGGTTGTTTCCTATGATCAAATCTCTCAGGAGCAAACTGTAAACACGGCAAAACTGAGGAAGAATGTGGTTAGCATCATTCCTATCAAAAGTCTAAATTTGAATATGTTTATGTATATACATTTCTGCTTGCATTCACCACCCTACAGTGAGCTTCAGTTTAATAAAACTGTAGTGGTTATAAATGCAAGAGCTCATATTTCATACAGTGACACCTCTGAAGAGCTGGAGGGACTGAGCCAGCATGATAATAAAAATGTAAATAAAGGGAAATACAATGTCCATGAAAAATAGTGAGGGCAGAGGAGAAAGTGCCAATCTCCTGGTTTGCCACTGAGGTTTCTGTGGTTAATTTATGGGGCACCAGGGAATGGAAAATCAGGTTGAAAAAGAGCTGACTTGAGAGCAAGCACTGAAACTAAAGCAAATAGCAGAACATCCCAAATATTTTTGGAGGGTGAAGACTATTGAGGTGGATTTTCTCTCCTTATTTGACCACTCATTTCTTGTCACTCATTTTAAAGAACTTCTTCCCTACATTTATCTCTCTTTACAGCTTCTGCATTCCTTTGTTGTGTGGCATTAATTCTCTTGCACAGAAAATGGCTTTTCCCCTTTATTTCACATTCTTTTTTCCTGTAGCAGACATCCTTTTTCCTCTCCTTTCTTCTAACGGGAGCTGTAATTTCTAGACTCTTCATTTTCCCTTTGAGTGAGGAAGGTATGTCCTTCAGGCTTCTTTTGGCGCCTTGCCAGGCTTCAGTCCCTTTTTCTACAACATCACCAGTTGATACTCTGCTCCTGTCCTGTGTTGTTACAGCCTCCCACCTTTATTCCCCTGCTGTGCAAGGGACCTTCAGAACAGGATTTAGGAAACATTTTATCTGCTCAAGGCCTCCAAATGCTGGCTGTGACTACGCCAATGTAGCGGATTAAGAGGATGACTGAATTCACCAGTATTTTGAACCAATTTCTTAATACTGATAAAATGAACCAATGTTAATTAACACTTGCTGACATGGGCCCTCTGTAATAACGCTCAATTTAATATGAGTATAGGTGTGTATATACATGTGTGTGTACACATCTCTGCAGAATTAACTTATGAAAATACACCTTTGGGCTGGTCTGTTCTTTCACTGAGCTGCTCTGCTCTGAATTCACGTGTAATGGTTTTTAAATTCATAACCAGGCGGAAACACCAAATGTTGTAGAGGTTTCATGTTCGCAGAACTTTGCTTGTTAAATTTAGTGTAGTGGTTTAAATATTTTCTTATTGTGAAAATAAGATTAGGAGAAAAGCCAAAACAGGCTCAACTTAAAGATAAAAATAGATAGATTTATTAACACACACCAAAAGAAAGATGGAAAGAAAGAAAAAAAAAATAAAATGAAAGCTTTCAAAGCACTCCCCTCCCTCCCACTAATACACCATAAAGAGGCAAAACTTGTAATTTTGAGTCAGTTTCACCATTCAAAAATAGTCTTTCATCAGTTCTTTTAGGAAAGGAGTCTCTCTTAGAAACTTCTATGGAATTTCTCCACTGACAACATAGAAATTGTCTCGTGGGTCTCATCTCTCACAAAGAGAGCCACCCAGAAACTGCCTTTGTGAGGTCCTTCCCAGTAGCAGCTTTCCCAACATTGCATATGGGCCATGTCTGCTTATTAGGGGTACTGTTTAAGATGCCTCTTCTAATAGAAAACAAAGATTCTCTTCTATTTCCAAAATCATCTTCATCTCAAAACCCAGAAATCCCCGTTTCCTTAGGAGCAAAGAGCTTCATACCACTTTTAACTAGAGCTTTACATTCCCCCCAACAGCATTCATACATTACAGGAAAAATAGTCCATTATCCATAGTTTACTAGAAATGTCCAGCCAAATTAGGCCACTCCTTCTTCTATGATCCAAATAGTCTTTTCACTCTCTCTTCACTGACTTCAGGTTTCACGCTATGTTTCCTTATAGTTCCATTACTTTGTTTTCACTCTGGGAAGGGCCAGTGCTCTGGGAGTTCCATGTGCTGGCAGGAAGGCATTAAAGCTTGCCCAGGCCCGCGGTGCTCATGTGGTCTCTGCCGAGCGAGCGGCAGCTGCAAAGATCTCAAAGTCATGCTCGTGGAGGAGGCTGGTGGATGCCTTCTTTTCCCCCCCTCAATCTGATCCAAGGTAGCTCGGCTCAGGGCTGCCATCAGAGTCTGCAAGCGGCCTTTCCTCGCTGCCGGCTGCTCCCGGGCCTGGCCATGGCCTGGCCCCTCTGCTGCGGCCTCCAGCACGGGCCAGACCTGCCGAGCTAGAGCCTCCATCTGCCCCAGGACAGCCGGGGAGAAGAGGGGCTCAGCCGGGGAGAAGAGGGGCTGAGCCGGGGAGAAGAGGGGCTGAGCTGGGGAGAAGAGGGGCTGAGCCGGGGAGAAGAGGGGCTCAGCCGGGGAGAAGAGGGGCTGAGCCGGGGAGAAGAGGGGCTGAGCCGGGGAGAAGAGGGGCTCAGCTGGGGAGAAGAGGGGCTGAGCTGGGGAGAAGAGGGGCTCAGCTGGGGAGAAGAGGGGCTCAGCTGGGGAGAAGAGGGGCTGAGCTGGGGAGAAGAGGGGCTCAGCTGGGGAGAAGAGGGGCTCAGGCGGGGAAAAAAGGGGCTCTGCCGGGGAGAAGACGGACTCTGCTGGGAGAAGAGGGGGTCTGCTGGGAGAAAAGGGGCTCAGCTGGGGAGAAGAGCAGCTCGCCCGGCCGGGCCACTCTCCACAGCAGCGGCTCACAGAGACCCGGCTGGGCCCAGCCTGGCCGCCCAAGGCGGAGCGGGCCTAAGCCGGGCCCCGCCGCGGTCCACGATGCTATCTGGTGGCTCACCAGGAGAAAAAAGAGAGAGCACCCGAACAACGCCTCAGTTTTATATGGGTATTACCAAAAGTTGCATTCTGTTTTCTCAGTGGTAAAACTGCATGCCAGTAGTCAAGAACTGGCCCTTGATAGGTTGTTGTCTTTTCTAAAGAAATCTAAGGTCCTAACAGGGCAATAGTCCATGTTCTTTAACTAAAACCCAAACTGTGTTAACCCATAACATTGTGTCTTTCATCTATTCAGAGTGACTCTATTTTTTGCAAATTCCTATTTAAATTGTTGAAATTAGTATATTATGCTTCAGCCAAATAACCTGAAATGTTTTTGCAAGGCATGAATTGTGCAGTTTTGACAATAAGGGCAGTGTTTGCTTTTATGACAAGCAGCTTTGGACGTGGGTGAGATTTTCAGGTCAGCTGAAGGCTGGATCTGATACTTGAAGTTTAGAGAATCTGAAACTGATAAGACACTAAGTATCTATATATTTGGACATTGCATACACTGCTGGTGGATGGACTTGACAGGGGAAAACATATATCAGAAGTGAAGCAAGGTTATGGTAATTCAGGATGTGATAGTATTTTCTTTCCTTTTAGAAGAACACTCTTGAATAAAATGCGTAGAAGTGTTTTTTCATTTTTTATCTCTTCCCTGAAAAAGTCCTTATAAATTCAGGCTGACTTCATTCCAGATTCTGCAACTGTGGACAAAACTTGAATTTCTCCTAGGACTAAAGTGACCTTCAATGTGTCTAGAGCATGCTTTTTGGTTAGCGCACAGGGGAGTTTCCCTCACTGTTTACCCTCAGTATAAGGTCGCTGTCTGTTACGCCTGAGCATGTCTGCTCTCTCAAGTATATTTGCAGAGCTTTCTCTAATGCCAGTACTTTGGAAGTACCATTCCTCCATGCTGTTTCAATATTTAGGTATGAAATGTCTGTGGTTGCCTTTTGGAGCAATGTGTCTGCTGCTGCCTTGCTGCTCTCACCACCATTTTGACTTTGTGAATGGGCAGCTAATTAGCAGCCCGGGAAGAAATGTGAGCGATTGCTTTACTCCTGTAGCTTTTATTTTTATTTCAAGAGGATGAAAACAGTTACACAGATCAGTTCTGTTGGTGGTTTCTTTTTGATCTGTTGCGCTTGAAATCCAGTCTGTCCTATCTATCATGTTAAAAGAGCAAAGGTAACAACCAAAATAAATATTTTCCTGTCTTCTCTTTCAGATAAAATTGAGGATGAATTAGAAATGACGACAGTGTGCCATAGACCCGAGGGACTGGAACAGCTTGAAGCACAAACCAATTTCACTAAAAGAGAACTTCAAGTTCTTTACAGAGGATTTAAAAATGTAAGAACAGTACTGTAATTAACAGAGTCTAATATATATGTCCCTACCAGCCTCAACTGCTCTGCTTGATTTTGTATTATTCCCCTGCTAAGCATTAGTAGTTTTGTATTAGATCTCCCTTACCATGGCAAAATGAGTACAATCTGCCTCTCCATCTAATATTTATGACACTGCAATCTGCCTAAAACTGGGTTTGGAGGAATATTCAGCACATAATGATCTCATTAAATTCGTTCCCCAAATGTCAGCAAGCACACTTCCATTTCCTCAGCTATGCCAGTACTTGAAGATAACCTGAAAATGTTTTTATGGCTACTATTTAAGCCTTGTTGTCATCTCCTCATGTTCAAATGTAAGTGGTACTTTTCACTCATAATTACCTGCCCAGGATGGAGATTTCATCTCTTCTCTAGCTGGAGAAATCTTGCTCTTGTAGTAGGGTTCTTGTAGAGCACTTTAGGACTTTAGGGTCCTGCATAAGTAGGGAATAAGGCTGGAGTGGCAGGAGCCAAAGTGAAATCAAAAGTTGAATGTGTGTTAAGACTGAGGAGACCACAGAGAGGCTGCAGATTTCTGGGCAAGCAGGCAGGAATGCCAGCTGGCATGACTGGTTGCGCAGAGCAGCTCCGTGCCCAGCCTTGTGAGCCACTGTTCCAGCTAGGCTCCCTGGGAGCCCGGAGCCACAGCCTGGCTCTACTGCTGCCTCTCAGGGGGCTCCACACAGTCAGGAAAAATGGATGGAGACTGTTGAGGCTACATGGAGCAGATGCTTTATGGACCTTGAAGAATGAGTACTCATTACATGTTTGCCTGAGGGTCAGGATTTAGTCACCCAGGTGGTTTATGCCAGCTGATGTTTTAATGATGATTAACAGGTCAGAATCAAGCTGGCTCAATAAACACAGAATGGTTTTTATACTCTCTTGCAGGACAGCTCCAATATTCAGAGACCATCACAGCAAAATGCTGACATTTCTCTGTCAAGTCTATTGGGTAAAAACTTGTCAAAAGAAAGCCAAGCTACCTTAAATACAGGCAGTTCTGAGGAACCTGTGGGACTCTGAGAAGGGCCTTTCTTTTTGACGTATTTTTGAAATTTGATCGACTCACATTTCCAGTGCATATTCGACTTTTCCAAGGAGTCTCGTGGTTTCACCCTTTGTTTCACTGCTCATCTAAGTGGGCCAAAGCACAGCTCAGCCTTCTGTATTTTTGTTTGGTGCGTGAGGCATATTTGTGCAGCATTTGCTGCACACAGGAGGTCATTTCACATGTGAAGTTCCCTAACTGAACACTGATCTCTTCATGCTTTTGCTAGCCAGCAGGAAATCACATGGCTTTTGAGACAGAGCTTGGCAGGTTAACACCCCAATATGACATGACTACCTGCAGAGAGATATTAAACCAAATTTTGCTAAGATCTCTGCAGTGCCTTCCCCATGCTGTCGAATGGGAATCCTGCGTGGGAGAACTCTACTCCGTCCTCAGGGATTTGCAGCTGCAGATGCAAACTAGTGAGGCAGACCTGGAGCACTCTCAGCACATAGGACATTTACTGCCTGCTCTTCCCAGTTCTGCTAGCACTTTGCACTACAGAGGCATTACCTCCCAGGACAATAATGGCAGACAATGGCATTTAACTTGTGACATAAACCTAGGAAATCACTGAAGGTCTTGGTGTTAATTGGCAGTGATGGTAAGGTCTTGGTTTATATCTGGATATTAGGACAAAGCAGGCTGGTTTTATCCAGTTGATCTGCACACATGCACAAAGTTTTGTATCTAAGGTTTAAATTAATATGAAAGTGCAGCTCTAACACTGGTAGTCTGCAAATCTTGGTTTCAGTGGGATGAGTAATTACACACAAGAGGCAAGCTGGCACATCTGTTACCATATTTGCTGTTGTACCAAACTGTCTGTTCCTTGGGGTGATATTACAGTGCCATCTGGAGATTCAAAATCCCTGTGGGAATACAGTAATTTTCCTCCCTGGCTTGTATTTACTGCTTGTTCTCAGTGATTATTGCACAGGTCCTGTTTAATCACAAGGCAATACCTGGATAATTACAGAGCCATTTGCAGGAACTTGTGTTGGGCACAGAGGGATTGAGGTCCTGGCAGCAGAGGATTTGTTGTGCAGGAGCAGGGATGGCGTTGCACCAAAGGCAGCTCAGCACAGCCTGGGCTGGCCTCTGGACTAGTGTCTGTCTGACCAAGGTCCTAATTCTCAGTACCTTCAAACCTGTTCTTTCTTTGTCTCTGAATTCTGTTCCCCCGCTCCCTCCAAATTGTCTCAGTCTTTACCCAGGGTGTCACTAGTTGGGTCTGGTGTTTTTGCCCAGACTGATGGAGGCTGCCAATAAATTAATCTCCAGAGAAGCTGAGCACACTAACCAGGCCTGTATTATTACTGCCTGGCCAAATGTCCCCTCTCTTTGTCTTCAGCTTGCTTTTCCAATTGTGAGAGGGTGCCACCCTCCAGCATTTCTTGGTTCCAGAACCAACAGTTCACATTTATCTTAGCAGTTGCTCTGCTCACAGGATTCTGCATTATGTGAATGGTCTCCTTTGTGCCTCTCTGTTAGCTGTGGTCAGACTTGAGCCAGACTAATGTGAGGTGTTTGGTCCCATCTCTTTGGTTGGGATTCTACAAAAGCAAAGTTACAGGTCCCTGCATCTCTGCTTTGCACATCTTTGAAAGCAATCAGTGAATTTTATTTCTGATTCCAGCAGAGGAGAAGTGCAACTGCTGTTTTATTTTCCTTTTGGTTTTGTGGGTTGGTATGTTTGGTTTTTATGTGGATTCATCTCCTTTGTGGTTTATTGATTTAAAAGACGAGGGTAAGTCCAGATGCACACCTCGTGCTGCCAGAGCTTGATAGTAAGCCCTGGAGGAAATGAAGGATTTGTTCTGTGCTTGACAACAATACAAAAAAATGTTCACTGTTTGGCATTTTTAAAGAATTCATGTGTTAAGGAATTGAGAGATATTAACCTAAAACGCTGCTATCAAAAGCCTTCTGAATACTAGAGTGAAGGACTGTGTTTTTCTTACTGACAAGAACTTTTTCTTGAATGAGTGAACCTTTATTAACTCCAGTGGAATTTAAACTGACACTAAGCTCACCTGCTCCGTTTCACAAGAGAGATTTCTTTCGAGTCAGCAAAATTAAGTAGTACTATAGCACTAATGAGGCCTCTTGAGCATTATTTGGCTCTTACAAAACAAAAATTGTGATCAATTAACTGCAAATGAATTGGTAGTAGCATATGTGTCTGAAAGCAATCCAGTTATAGAGAGCTAAATGGGCTGATCAATGTCAGCGCTGTCTCTCTCCAGCCTTCCTAGAGCTGTAATGCAAACTTTCATTTGGCTTCCAGATGGATCATTAGAAGCAATAAGGATCATGTGGAAATTCAGAAAATTAAGCAAGCCCAATGGCTAAAACTGCTAGGATAGCCCTTGGCCGTGTGAGAGAGCACAGGCAGCAGCAGGCATGTGCCCATCTCTGGTAAAAAACAGAGGGAAGGGACCTCAGGGACTCTGTAGTTGTGGGAAGCATAGAGGAAGGAATGATCAGTCCCTCATCTACAACCATGTGTCAGCAGGTGAAGCTGTGGTTCTTAGAGAATGTAACAGTTGTGTTATCATGAGGAGAGAAGGAAATAAATCTCAGTGTAGCACTGTGCTAGAAAGGATTAGGCAGTTGTGCCAGGCTTGCTTTTAAAAAGAATGAAAATTTGGTGAAATACTTTTCAAGGGCTCTGTGTGATCGTGTAGCAACAGCATTTGAGTGACCAAGAAGAACACTTCTACCCAAGAAGGGCTGTGGATATGGTTCTGGATCTGATTAATGATTAAAAGATACCACAAATAAATATCAGATTATTTATTTAATGTATGTTAGCTTACAAGCTTCAGAAAACCTGAATGTTTAGGAAATATTTGGGAGAATCTCTTATGGTAGATGTTAGCTTCTATTTAATTATCTTCCTTTGATGATTTCTGCTTTACAGATGAAAAAGTAACCACTTTTCTGGGGATAAGGAAACCAGACTATGGATGTTTTATGAGGAGCTTTGGAACAGTTTGAGAATATTCATCTAACTAGGAACCTTGCAACCTACAAAATCACAAATGGCACATAGAAAAGTTGTCAGATTGACTGTTTGCTTGCTCTGTCTAAACAGCAGTTCAGGGTCATCAGGCAAGTAGTAGCAGTAGGTTCCAAGAATAGAAAGCTGGTGGTTCCTTGTGCAAAAAGTTATATTTTGTGAAGTTCCCAGCTGAAGGACCAGTATTAAAGCAAGGCAGGAATCACAGCACAACACAGAGAGGGATGCATAGAGTGAGAATAGTGCTAGGCACAGAGGAACTTTCTTGATCCCAAGTCTGCCCTTGAGCTAAGTATAAGCATCAAGCCATGCTATATGTGCCAGTTCTGTGAGTTTTGTGAGAGAGAGTTAGCCTGCTCAGATAATCCATCTCCAGCACATCCTACCAGCAGGGACAGTGCTCTTGCTCCCTCCTCCCTTCCTGATGGGAGCTTGAGGAATTAAATGGCTGAGTGGGGTCAGTGCTGCAGCAGGACACAGACCCCAGGGTCTCTATTGATCAGTGGCTCTGAGTGTGGGAGGAAGCTGACTTTTCTATGCTCTGTTAAAAAGGCTGAGTGCTGTGGTTATTTTAGTGGTTTGCTCTGGTTTTGTTTTCAAAATTGGTTGATAGGCAAATTTGAGGAATAGCACCATCAACTGGGAAGTATTTTCTGTCACTGAAAACATCATCTGGTTAGATAGCAGTGCCCAAGGCTCTGTAATGTATGTTATAAAAGCAATGAGCTGGTGGGGGTGTGTTTATTATTGAGATTTGTTTGTAAGGATTTACTAGGGTGCTATGGACTGTTCACCTCTGTGGATCCAGAGTCAGGCTTCTTGCTAACAGTCTGCTGCTGAGGATTAATGGGTTCATATCTCTGAAGGCATTAGACAGGGAGGTGTTAACCGGCATGAATGTTATTTGTAATTATTAGATGAAAGCTTTCTATGACAGAAGGCATGAGCTGCCTTTCTAGGTCATTCTATAAAACAACAATGAAACTGCTGAAAACACAGTTAGAAATGTTAATAATGGTGAACCAGCTTTGCGAGATGCTTCAGATGAAATTGCAGTCTGAATTACTTTAATTTCTCCAGCTGCACAGCTTGTGCATGCAGAGCACTGTGGGAACAGAAAGGTGATTTGTTTCATTGCTCTCTTCGGGCTTGTAGAGTTTTGCAAATGAACCTTTACAAACGTATGTTTTTCTTTATTCTCTTTCTCTCATTTTTTTCTTTTGTTTTCCAACAGGAATGTCCTAGTGGGGTTGTTAATGAAGAAACATTCAAACAGATCTATGCACAGTTTTTTCCTCATGGAGGTAAGTCGAGTGCTTTGTGCCTGTCAGGGTTTTTGAATCTCTAACATTGCCTAACTGCCAGCTGGCTGCAAAACTGCCACAGATCATCTGTGTGAGAAATGGGAAACGAGCTGAAACTTTGAGGGGTTTTAGATAGAAACACAAACATCAAGGTAATAAAATTTTAGACCCTTTGAACAGTTCTATTTCACATAGAAAAACCCCAGTAAAGATTGCCCCTCAATGTCAACTCTTTACTCCCCGATCCAAAATAGAAACTGGAGGTTGATGCTTTGTTCTGTTCTGACTTTCTCTTGGCAGAAAGGGGAATTGCTTCCCCTCAGTGTGTCTTTGCTTCCCTGCTGTTGGGACTGCTGGGCATGTTGTATCTAGCACAGGAGAGTCCCAAACTTCTTTTTGGCCCAAAAATCAAAACCTCCTTAAAATTCTTAAAGCAGTTTTTAGTTGATAAGTAAACTCCTGGCTAAAAATGAAATTATCATTTTTGGTGTTTATATGACTAAGACAGGGCCATGTCATGAATGGGCATATTAAGGTATTGTATTAAATCTCTCAAATAATGCATGTTCTTGCCTTTTAAAAACATTAAGAATCTCTGTATTCTAACTGGATATGTTCTGTGGGGATGCTGTTCTCAAATTGAAAGAAGTGAGTAATTTAAGTGGCTTTTTAGCAAAAGATTAAGTCTTTGAGGCTTTCCAAAATATCCCACTCTGTAGTAGCTGCAGAACATACTCCTTGGGGAATGATGACTGACCTTGCTGCAAAGGTGTATGTGTGCATGTGCATTTACCTAAAGAAGGTCATTAGCAAGTGTTTTTTCAACTAAATGTCAAAATAAAACACATTATGCTTATGTTTTACAACCCACGTGACCTCAAAGATGTACACCTATAAAAAGTTTGCATTAAATTACAGTATGAACTTCATGATTTCCTGTTGTGATTTTCTAAACCCAGCAGTTTAAGATTCAAAAGGACAAAAATATGCCTCTAGGTGATTTTGCTCTTCAGCAGCCATGGGTCAAAGTCAAGTAACTGGAGCAAGACTCTTCTGAAGTTGGGCATTCCCTAGGGGGTCTCTGCTGTGTCTCCCACAAAATGAAAACAAACCAAAAAGGTAGAGAAAGGATGCTGCAGATTGAAGTCACTCTTTGGTATTTTTGCTGTGTTTCCCACCATTTGAACTAGAGACACTCTGAGATGGTTGGGGATTTTCTGCTCTTTCTTTCTGCCCCAAAATCGGAATCGTTTCTACTGTAATAAAAGCCTTTGCATTTCAAGGTGGTTTTAAAGAAGGATGCCAGGATTTTGCAAGTCCATGATAACATTTAATGGTTCACAGAATACCTTGCAATGCTTCAGAGTCGAGTTATATACAGAAGAAAATAAGTTCATGACTTGTTTAGAGCCATCAGTGTATGATGAGCTGCTGTCCCTGCCCTTTGTGCCTTTCAGATGCCAGCATGTATGCACATTACCTCTTCAATGCCTTTGACACAGCACAGAATGGCTCCGTGAAGTTCGAGGTGATTGCTTTGCATCTTCCTTCCACTTTCTCAATTTTGTATGTTTTAACCTTTTCTGTCCAGTCTTCATTGCAAAGTAGTTGAACTTGTTGAATTAAAGGTTAGAGGTTTGAGTCTAAAGTCAGTTGATGTTTTCAAACCTGGTTCACTTCAGTTTTATGCAGATGCAGTTCCATGTCAGTAAAGAAAGATGTAGATTATGCTAGTCAGGATCAGAGGGAGAAAGTGCAGAGGTTTATGCAGCAGAGAAGAGTGGCTGAGGAGTCCCATGTGAAATAAGACGAGGGTCAGAAAGAACTTGTATCTCATCATCTGCAGTCATCATGCATTGCATTATGTGTTGAACAAGCACAAGTATTGCATGATGTGTTGATCACAGGTACTTGGAAACCAAATGCACCCTTTAACTAAAAGGCACCTTGTAGTGGCTACATACAACCTCTCTTCATGCTCAGCTCATTGCTATAGGAGTGCAGCAAAGGGACATATTAAGTCATAGACTTCTGGAAGACGAACGTCATAGTTTTGAAGAGTATAAAACTAAAAATCATAGGCAGTATTGCCTTTGCTGTCAAATGGCCAAAACCTCTGGTAATTTCCAGGTAAGACTGGGAAATGTGTTAGTTCATTAAATGTAAAATGGGGGTGTTTCTATATGTATCTGTGTGTCTCTGTGGCAAGGGCTGCAGTGGGAGGTTTGCATGGGGCAGCTCCTCAGTAGTTAAAGGTATTCAGAAACCTAAAAAGACTGAGAACAGAAAAATGCTGTTAAAATAACAAACAAACAAACAAACAAAACCACAACCAAACCTAGAAGTGCTGAACTTTCATTCCTGGCAGATCTGTCTCTTAACTGGTTGTCAAATAGGACAATTTTGTCCCCTTTTTTGTATTGTTCAATGAATTCAAAATCCTTGGAGGCTTGGCAAAAAGGAGCAGAGGTTTCTAAGCAGTGCTGCACTGTCCCATGCAGAGCCCATGGAGGTGACTAAAGATATTAAATGAGTTATCAGGAGCTGTATAGCTCTGTTTGCCTGAAGCTCTGCCTGTGCTAAAAATCCCCTGTAGCTGTGCTACCCTCAGTGCCTGAGCCACCATGCAGTATAATTAATAAATCACAGTATCAGAAGCAGTAACTTTACTGTAAGCAAAGAAAACCAATTAAAATTATGTGTACCACACTGAGTAATTAATGGTGGGAATCACATCTGGTCAAGTCTGGCAGATTTTGCCAGACAACAAAATCTAAGACTCCCTGTGTCAGAGGCGTTTATCTCTCAGATAGGATTTTCTCTTTCTTTGCCAGCCCCTCAGTCTGGAGGTAAGAAAGCATCAGCTTCTAATTCCACAGGCACAGTCCAGCTGTCTTTAACCAGGTGGTGGCAATCTGAGTGATAGCTCCTTGCAGCACAGAGGAGAAAGGCCACTGGAGCATCTGGCAGTGCTCTTAAAAAGCAGACATTCCAGTGAATGCTTCAACCATTGTGTTCAGTCAGAGAGGACACATTTTTGGAAAAAGGAGCCAGAAAAGAATAAACATATGCTCCATCCTAAAAAGATAAATCTTTTGACTGGCATTGTATAAAGAGGGTGACTTAGAAAAGGATATTATGAGAATTCACACTTCTCTCTCTGCCTCAAACCAGGATTTTGTGATGGCATTGTCCATTCTGCTACGGGGAACTGTTAACGAAAAGCTGAGATGGACATTTAATCTGTATGACATAAATAAGGATGGCTATATAAACAAGGAGGTAAGGCTGTTCCTGACAAATGTGGTTGATTTTGGAAGGGAGAGTTGATTGGGTTCTGTTGCAGAACACAATTAATTTTACATGCAGCTAATTAAATGCAAATTAGAGTGGACCCAAGCATTTGTCTGTATCTAAGCAAAGTGCACTGGGATCTTATTGCATGATTTTCCAGACATATTTTCCTATATTATGGTGCCTTTAATGAATTATGTTAGCCAGGAGCAAAATGCTGATTACAGCTCTGAGCCACATAACCTTTTTTAAGGGGAGGATGATGGTAGCAGTACTTGGTGACTGAGGCTCAAGAGCTTGCTTTCTGCATGGAGAGATATTGTGGGGGTCGTCTGAAGCAGTACAAGCCTACACTACCACTCCCAAATCCTTCATTGTCGTTGTTTTTATCTTCTTATCTGATATGGCTTGCTCCCATTATGGGAAGCCTTGATTTTGAGCATGGTGACCTTGAGTATGTGTCAATTACATCTTGGTCCACTCTAACCCATTGTGCATCCTTGGAGGGTTTGCAGTTACTGCCACTGGTCATGGAGCTGAGGAGCAATTTGTGCAAGGTGAGGGGAGGGACCAGATTCCCAGTTCCAGCTGTGAGAGTCCCTGGCCCTGGAGCAGGCCCTCGGGACAGAGCTGGTACCACAGTACAAGGCTGAGCACAGCTCTTGCTCCCAGCACCTGCTGTGTCAGAGCCTGGCCAGGGGAGAGGAGGGAGCACTGGGAGCATGCAGCATGACAGGGGCAGAGAGAAGCAATTCTTTCTACAGGATGTTTGTGCATCTGGTACATCTGTCTCTGTGAACATGCACAGGCTTTCCTGGTTTGTCATAGGAGAAGGAGGGTGAAGAACAGGGCAGTACAAGACAGAAATGGACTCTCATTTACCTTAATTTCCTTTTTGTGCTTGTGCTGGCATGCTGCCATGGCAGGAAATGATGGATATCGTAAAGGCAATTTATGATATGATGGGAAAATACACGTATCCAGTGCTCAAGGAAGATGCACCAAGGCAGCATGTAGAAGTGTTTTTCCAGGTACCTGGGTTTTGATGGGTTTTTCTTAAAACTTGAGCAATCACTGATAGATTGTCCTGTAAAGTTGAGTCTGTACCTTGTTATATATTCCAAAATAAACCCTAGCAACCACTCAGCCTAGTACTGCAATGCCTGCTGATTTCGTGGCTCCAAAGGTATTTCTCTGGTCTCTTAGCCTGACCCTTTGCCTTGGGATGTGCCACATCCAGTAAGTCTGAAGCCTCTGCATGTGTTGCAGCCCTTCTGTGCTGCTTCTCTCAACTGCCCTAAGGACTGACAGGAATGTGAATAGAGGTTGATCAGGCAGTGAATAAATAAACAATGGAATAAGGATGGAGGGTCTGGTATGTGTCAAGAAAGCAGTTAGAGATGACCTCAAAAGTGCTCCAAATCCCAAAGTAAACAAGTCCTTAGCAGTTGACCAATCCAGCACTGAGTCTGTGGGCTATACTTGTTAAATGTCCAGCTTTATTCAGATGGCATCAAGATACTTTACTGTAACAACAGTGTTACCAATGTAAAGTAATTTTTACATTATTTTGTTTTGCAGAAAATGGATAAAAACAAAGATGGAGTTGTAACTCTAGATGAGTTTATTGAATCATGTCAGGAGGTAAGGACTAAATTAGAACTGCAAGAAAAGCTCTATCTCATATCACATAATTTGCTTCCCTTTGAATAAACTCTATTTGAAACAAGATGCTTCTCAGGATCCTGGGTTTTCTTTGTGGGGAAAAAAAAACCAACAAGCCCAACAAAACAAAACAAACAAAACAAAAAACAAAAATAATAAAAAAAAAAAAAAACAAAAAACAAAAATAATAATAATAAAAAAAAAAAAAAAAAGAAAAAGTAAAAAACTAACAAACAAACAAAACCAACACAAACAAACCAAAGCAACTTCAAGACTGAGTTTGTGATGCCCTGTGAAGCCTGTGACTCAATAGCAAGGTAAGCTCAGGCAGAATATGGGAGATGATATCTTCATGTGCAGTGCTGGGACCAGTGTTTTTATTTTCCTGAGTGGACTGCAGTGTCTGATTCTACAGACAGTAGACAATTCTAGAGAAAGCTCTTAACTGTCTTAGGTTATTTCAGGTTTTTGTTGGTTTGTTTTGGGGTTTTTTCCCTTCATTTTGAGAGTCTGCTGCTGTCTCCGTGTGCTGCCGCAGATGTCATGACCAGGTACCATATTACTGGAACTGCCCAGAGTCAAAGATGTCTCAAATTCTTGCAATTACAGCATTGAGTTAGAAAAGCAGTTGATGTTTTCATGGTCAAACATTAAAAGCAAATGCTGTCATTATAGCAATGATTTTAATTTTTCCTCTCTTTTGGAAGTAAGCCCCCTCTTGCAAATTCCATATATGAGGTTGGCTGTGATAAGTTTTTGTTGGTACTTTTAGGACTGGCACAAAGAAGCATCTGCATTAACATCCAATTGGCCTAATAGCTGTTGTCTTAGACCTTGATTGTGTGAATATCCAAATATAAGAGATATCTCTAATATTTGACCAGTACAATAATGGTGTAAAAGGCAACCTCTGCCTTTTGGAATGTTTGCGCTGGTGCACAGAATTACATATTGGCCCTTCTGCGCATTTTATGTTGCCTGGAAAATTCTTTCTGGTTCTGCAGCCAGACAGCTCTTCTGTCCCTGAGCAAGGGAAAGGTGCTCACTGTGGAGGGCTGGGCTGGCTTCTGTTTGTTTGGTGTCAAACCTGGCTCTGGCTCATCCAGTCTCAGTCAGAGACTTCAGGCAGCAAAATCCTTGTTTAGCAGATGCATTAATAGAAGGCTGATGTTCTTCAGTTACTTCATTCTTGGTCCCTCCTGTTTGTTTAGCTTATTTTTGGCACCATCTTTATTTGATCATTTGTGTTGTGTATTATTTTTCACATTCTTAACTTGCCTGAAGGTGTGTGTATGATCAGTGGTCTCAGTATTGAAGCAGCTTTATTTTAACTGTAACTGTTACAGTTTTAATTCTCTGTCCTCATTTGGGCTTGGTTCCTTCTGCTGCCATCCCGGCGCTGGGAACTGGGCAGGCCAATGCTCTGTCAGCTGCTGTTTCCTGACAGGCAGGAGCAAGCCCTGCAACACCAAGGTTTATTCTTTTTATCTTTACGAAAAACAAACCGAAGTGCGCAGCAGTGCTCACCTGTGCCATAGAGGTGGCTCTGTGGTCAGTGAAGCCCTGGCATGACCCTGGAAAGGGTGATTGGCTTCCCATGCCAGGTGGTGCCTTGCACCCACTGAATGAGCAGTGACAGAGATGATGCAGCCTCACAAAACAACTGAGGAATGCAGTGTAGTAAATCTCTTAAGCTGCTCAATGTGGAAAATTGTCTTCGTGTTACAGGCAAACGGCTGTTCTAACTTTTGGAATAATTGAATTCCTGGTGGAGGGGGGAAACCATCATTAGGTTTTTGAATACTAATCTGGTTCTTATCTTGAAGTAAAATTCCAATACTTCAGGAGAAATAATCCAGGATTTCCCTTGTGTCTGTCTGTAACTTTCTCATTTGGCTCTAGGAGCCTCAGAAAGGCTGAGGTTGTACAGATTGCATGTGTTTTGGGTTTGAGCTGGAATTTCTGGCAGGAAGTGCTCTCTCAAGGCAGTTTGCTTGTCGGTTCAAAACCTGCCATTCCATTTGGACTTGTGGAACACATTAGCCAAGAGCATGTTTGCACACCCAGAGTCAGGGACATCTGAAGGTTGAGCACAGGTGCCAACACACTGCCCTGCCTGGCACAATCTGTGCTGGATGTCAGGCTCAGGAGAAGACCCTTTGCTTGGTGTCCCTCAAACCAACCCAGGGCTGAAGCATGAGCCAGCTGCTGTGCTGAATCAGGCCTGGGCACTGAACCAGCCCCAGCTCACAGAGGGGGTAAAACATTCCCAGAGCAAGGCTACTGCCTGCAGGAGCAGCTGCAGAGCTCCCTGGTGCTCTGTCATAAGACAGAGTTATGAATTCTGCTTGTCCATGCTGGTTTCATGGAAATATCTTCTCCTTGCTTTCAGGACGACAATATCATGCGATCCTTACAGCTCTTTGAGAATGTCATGTAACCAGATGAGCACTGGAGGAGTCTGAGACTTCTATGTAACAAAGATCTCCTTTCTGGGTGAAAGATTTTACAATTGAGCCATGTCCAGTGTATGACATGTCCAACCAAATGGCAACTGAATGCAACCGATCCCACCTCTTCTCCCCAGAAGATGCTGGTGGACCTTTGTTTCGTTTTGGAAGCATGTGAATATTTTAATAAATCCCTACAAGAGAGAACTGCTGCTCGAAGTTCAATGAGTAATACAGAGCATTGTTTTCTAGGCACAAGTCCTGCTTTTAATCTAGCAAGCTTAATTCCTTATGATAGCACATGTTGATAGCTATTCAGCCATCTATTGCAAGTGACAGCTCAGTCCATACCTCCATTCAGCACAATGTTCTGTGGATGCCTTGCTGTTAATCTGCTTTGACAAAACCCCAATCTACCAAGGCAGCCTGTGAAAAAATGGTCAGTGTACCTGGGACATTAAACAGACAGCCCATGTAGCCAGTATCCCCATTTCTGCAGAGATCCTGCTTATTCTCTCACATGCACTGGTGCCACCATGCTGACTTTAGTGGAGTTGTTTCTGAACATATTAACCAGGTGATCTTCATGCCAGGGTGAGCCAGAAAGGAGCAGAATGTGTTGCACATATTAATATAAATGTACAGAACAAATCCTGTTCAGGAATCAGGTAAGTTCCCAAGAAACCAGGCAGGTGTGTAAGGGCTCATAGAGAAAGATGAGCACCTGCTCTGATCCCAGCCACCTGTTGAGTCCCAGGGACAGGTGATGCTCCACTGTGCATCTCAGCAGCACCACGGCCATGTGCTCTGGTCCATTTGCTGTAGTTTGGCACACACTTTCTAGGTCATCACTGGATGTTACAGTAAGGTCTTGCCCCCTTTATGGATTTATTCAAGCTTTCTTGTTTGACTTAGTGAAGAACAAAGATGCAGCTGTGTTTCAACATACAGACCTTGGCACCCACAAAGTGCCCAGGACATTTGATTGGGAGCTCTTGAATTCTTATTAGCCTCAGAATCAGCTGCCAGGCCCATATTTTTTTCCCACAAGGTGGTAGCGTGCCTTGTACAAGCCCCATTGGTGTAGGGGTTTGGTGGGTTTTTTTTAATTAATAAAACAGAAAAGTTCAAGTACTGAATTTACACCAAGATTGGATCATTTGTCAGCTGGGGTATGTCAGAGCCTTCTGTGAAGAAGGCTCTTAGGAAAGTGGACCCACCAGAGTGCCATTGCCATCTCCAGGCAGACAATGGCTGAGAAGCAAAGGGAAGTAGGAAACAGCCAACTTTTCCAGCTGCTTAAACCATGCAGATGGGACAGTCCCTGCCATAGTGCTGCATCATTCCCATCCAGTACACATCTATTTTTATTGTACCACATACCATATTACAGACAAACTGTTAGCACTGAAGATATATTTTAAAAATGTGGTTTTGTAATACAGAATATATAGATGCCTCAGTTCTGTAGCCCTAATTTTATAAAAATTTCATCTATTGAGGCATTCCTGATTACAGAAGTAGGTCTGATCAGGCCTAGTATAATGATAATGGCAATTCCCCAAGATGGGGTATTTTCTCCTCTTACTGTGCTCCTCCATACACTTCTGTGTAGTCTTTATTTCTTTAAGTTGTTCCCTTGTTATCAGCACTGCTGTTCGAGTGAAGTTACATGTCTGCAGGAATGACACCTTAGTCCATCTTGTTTATTGGCTTTCATACAAAGACCATTAATTAATTCCTCCCAGCAGTGATCCAGCAGCTCTGGTGAGGCGCTGAGATTTGCAGGAGGGAGGCAATGCTGTGGGAGCATCTTTCCTCCAGTTGTTAGGTATTATCATTTAGGCTTTATTTAACAGGCACTTGGTAAAGACATGAATTATAGCTAAAATAATGTTACACCATTTACACCATTCCTTCTTGAGTCTTCTTGCAATCACTTTAGCAAATGACAGAATTTAATATAATTATCAGGTTTTCCCTCCCATCAAAACGGCTTAGTCTAATTTTCTAAGCAGTTCACTTCAGTAGACAGAGAAGTGGTCGGGACAATGGAAATGAAGGATTTGAATCAGGCTAGCACAGTGCCTTTTTCCTCTAATAGCCTTGCTTCAAAGGTGCTTATGAGATGGCACATAAAGACAGAAGTGTTTGGAATGTGACCTTTTCAAAAGAAAATAATATTAGTTGCATGATGCCATAGTCCCTGAAGCTAAATGAATTTCTGGAGTTACTGTGATGAATTTGGCCTCAGCTGTGTTTCCTGGCCCCACTGGCAGCAGTTCTGTGGGGGCTGCCTTTGTCACCAGGGCTGTCACTGCTTTCTCTTGAGTGTGGCTCCAGCCAGCAGCAAACAGCTGGTGTCACTGTCAGTGCATGCTGACGTGCATTGCTGAAATCAGCGTACCAGTACTAGCCTGCACTTCTGCCATCTCTTTTGCTGCTCTTCTGTGCCTGCTTTGCATTGCCAGGAACAATGAGGGTGCATCAGGTAGAGAGAGAGATGCTGATACCTACACCGAGTCTGCCCTTAGAGGATAATGAGCTTTGATTTGGATCCCACTGGAGCCAAACCCCTCCCACACACCCCTGATGTTCAGCCCTGGGTTGAGCTCCATGCTTCACTTGAAGCCCACAGTAGCTGAGACAGGAATACTTGCTAAGTGTCACCCACAGCTGCGTTTTCCCAAAGCTCAGATTGCAGAATCTATCTGTGGTAGAGTCCTTGCCATTGGAAACCCAAATATTTCCCTGATCTCACTGTTACAGCCAGAGGCTGGGATGCACCAGTACATAGAAGGCCTCTGGGGTTTCCGTCAGCAGTATCTGTCCATGGCAGGTGTGCTCCAGCCAGCAGGTGAGACATCAGTGACTGTGAGAGAGCTGGTCTCTGCATGGAAATGGCTTTGGGTTTGTTTTTAATGTTTTCTGTGAATGTTACTCTACTGTAAACTTGCCAAGCCTCTGCTTGCTCATAAATGAGGCTTGCAATATTTATGACAAACACTACCACAGATTTCTAAATAAAACACACTATGCTATTCCAGTCTCCCACCCTCATCAATCCTCCTGCCAGTATGCAGAAGGCAGTTCCTGTTACAGTCAGATTCTCTGTCAGTGCTATCAACTGTGCACATTTCCTCCAAGTTATGAATGTTTAAATAACGTCTGAATTGGGACTCTGACTGTTTCACTAGTTACAAACATTAGTCTGCATCTTCATGCCAGCATTTTATAAAGAAAGCCTTTCTAACATGCATTTTAGATAACAATCTGTTGACATATAGGAATGTGAGAAATGATAATGGAAAAAAAAAAAGGTACTGTGCCTCCTGTTCTTTGGCTGTTTGTTTTCCTGTTCCTCTGAATGCAATGCAATATTGTGAGTAACCATGAGCCAAGATAAAAGCTTGAGACACAAATACCCTGAGGTTTAGGCATCGTGGGCAGTGGCATTTCTTGACTGCAATATGTGTTGAGGACAAAAACCCTTGTGTCCATGGGTCACCTCTGATGAGATGGTAGCAGCAGTGTGTCAAACTTTTCTTCTTCTTTATGGAAGTGCCATGAAAGACCTAAAGAAATGTGCAAATAATGTAAATTGTGATAACTAAAGCCATGTTAATGGATCAGCCATGTATAGCTTCACTGTTACAAATGATGTACACTATTCTCTGATGGCAGTTTGTATTCAATTTTGTTGAATGGTTTAAAAAATGTTGGTTTTAATAATAAAAATAAATACCTGTAGGAGGGTGTTCTTTCTTAAACCCAGTATGTATTTTTTCTCAAGGGACACTGTCAGGTTAAAATTTGTAATGAAACTTATAAAAGTGTGATTCAAACATATCCGGGGGGGGGAATGGGCTTTGAAACTGAATTGTGCTGTGAGCTAACTCATGCCAATGATTTATTTGTATCACAGATTCAGGGATGCTCTTACATTTGATGTGGTGACATACACTGAACTGATAGTTTGGCCCTTGTGTAAAGTTCAGAAATGTTCTTCTATCTGCACCACTGATAGTAACTTAGGGTGGTGAAAACCGAAAGCTTACAGACATGTCTTTTCCCTTCCACAGTTCTGCTTAAGTATAAGCAGGAAGGCAGACAATCACATTGAAGAAAGAAATGAAAACACTATTTTATGTTATAGATAAGAAAAATAACCCAAAACCTCACAGTGTCCCTTTAGCTTTGGTTTATTGTAAGCATCCATTCTGACACATGGAGGAATGCAGAAGCGATTTTGCCAGACTATATATATGTGTGTACATATATATATATATATGTTTGCTAGACTCCATTTTGTAGAGTATTATCTGTCTACCACTACATCCCAGGAAAAAGAACATCCATGCAGAAATATGAAAATAAAGGTGTCTGTGTGAAACGTGGTCTTGGTGTCACTGCAGTGCCTGCCCAGCAGCCGCTCCCGCAGGCATCTCCTGCTCCCAGAGACATCAGGGCCCTCTGGACAATGCCAGACTGGAATTCTTGCTCCTTCTGCAAGAAGAAGGTGTGCTAACTGCCTGTTCAACACCTCTGACTCCCTGGGATGTGTCCCAGCTGCTGCTAGGCAAAGCAGGCTCGGGCTCAAAGCACGTGCGTAGGCTTTTTGTTCGCTTTTTGGCTGAGGTTTGTTCGAGTGGCTGGTGAAGCCTCAGTTACTGCTATGAGATATTGGACAGCTCTAGTTTTATTCTGAGTCCATCACTACTGCAGTCTGAGAATCTTGTCCTGCTTCTTCAGGGGTCCAGGGCATTGCATCTGATGGATGGAGGGGCAGTGGGGAGGGAGCACCTCTGCACTGGCCCAGGGGCTGTCTCTCACTCTGGAGCACAGGGGGCGAACCTCAGGCGTGTGCCACAACTCAGCATATGAAAGGTTACTTTTAAATCAAATAATAGCCTTTTTTTTTTTTTTTTTAACTGAGAAATTAATTTTTTAACCTTTGCTTAACCACACAGGTCCAGCAAACTGGAAAGGGAGGAGGCCTGGACATGTTGGCACATGAAGTCCTTTCATCATATCAGATCTGCACTGTGCAGGATCAGGCATGGGAGCTGCAGGAGCAGAAATTCTGTGTGATGGAGAGCTTCTGATGGACCCACCCCTGCTGCTTGGCCAGGAGAGCCTGGTTCTCTATGAATGGACCTGTCCCCACTACCCTCCAGGTGGGAAATAATGAACTGAAGCTCTCCAGAGACTCACTGAATGTGGTTATTTCCAGCCTGTTCTGTTAAAACTTCCCTTGTTGTCTTGCAGAGGAAAGTCTGTCTTTCTCCATCTGTTCTTGTAGAGACTGGGAATTGCTGTGGGGCTCTGGCTGGAAGCCCCCATGGCAGGAAGGTGCCTCCTGAGCACAAGGTGAGTTGTCACATTGCCTGGGACATTCTCCTGGGAACTCACCTACTGTTCTGTCCCTGTGCACAGCAGCCTGTGTGTAGCCTGGGGGACATGGAGTGATCCACACTTCTTGTTCAGGACTTCTGCAAGGGGTGGACAGGGTTCCTGGTGGTGAGGAGAGGGGAATGTTTCCTTTAGAACCTGGGACACTTCCAAAGTTACTTGTTGGGATTTGCACCCACAGCCAGCAGCCATGAAATGGAGAAGGGGAACAGCACCAGGGCAGAGTTCCCCTTGCAGGAATCTGCTCTGGTCTGAAGTCTGGCTGGAGAAGATGGGCCTGGATGGTCACTGCCCTCACCCAGATAACAAAGCACGAGAATGAGCCCAAATGCTCCTCACTCCCTTCCTTGCAGCACAGCTTTTCTAAGGACATCTCAAACCCAGCCCCAGTTCCCTCTGTGTTGACTTATGGAAAACACCAGGGATATACTGCCCCAGCATTTTAGAGTCTGTATTTGCTCTTTACACTGCAGAGAGTCAAGGAGTGAATATACTGATGTTGTGAAGGATGCAGGGGAAGGTCCACTGCTAGTAATGTCCAGTCATCTTGTTAAAATGTCTCTGAAAAGTTAGTTCCAGGATTTTCCGGAAGAATAATAAGATGTTGAAAAATGTTGATTAAAAAAAAAAAAATCCAAGACTGATTTTACAATCCCGGGGTTAAATTCAATTTGTTGACATTTTCACAGAAACTGATCCAACCTTTGTGTTCTAATTATCTTACTGATTTACTTATAAATGAATATAAATTGAAAATACATAACACTGTAAATATACATGAAGATAAATGTCAGCACAATGTTTTCTGTCTGAACAAATCTGAATTTTAGAGAACTCAGAACACGAAGAAGTACCAAAGCCTTGTTCCCTTCACACAGCACAAACTGTTATGGAAAAGCATTTGTCACCAACCAGTTATAAGTAAAAAGAATATTACCCCATTGTAATGGGTGAGCATTGCACTGGTGGGAGGCACAGTATCTGTGCTGTAACTGATCATGAGGAAAACTTTTTGGAAAAACTCATCTATGTGTATGACAAACTGAGTTGCAAAAATACTTCTAAATCGTTCTCAATATTTGTTTCAGACTCCTGGGGGTTGGGTTTTTCTTTTCCTCGTGGAATTTTTTCCCGTTGAGTTGCTAAGGAGCACTGATGGCTGGGTGCTTGAGACTTCGAGGAGCGGAAACTTTGCTCACTCGATCTGAGCCTTCAGCTTTGGGAGGTGGAGGACCAGTGGAGCTGCTGCTTGGGGAAGCGAACGCGCTGCTGCTGTGGAAGCCCAGCTCGGTCCTGTTTCTTCTGGTGTGGGGTGAGCCTCTGCTCCTGGGAGCAGCCACTGAACTGGGACCTGGTTATCGCCTGCCTCACTAAAAGAGGGACCTGTTGCTGCTTTCTCGGCTGTCTGGGGATGCTGAGCCTGCCCCTCTTTGCCCTGCTGGGAGCTGGGTCGCTGTTGGCCTGACCCCACTGCTTCTTCGGCACTGCTCCAAGTTTTTCGCACCCCCTGCCTGCCGAGATCTCCCGTGTCTTCAGCCTCAGCTCCGCAGTTCCTGATCCATCCCTTCCACCCCTTCCCCCACAGCTCCGCAGTTCCTGATCCATCCCTTCCCCCACAGCTCCGCAGTTCCTGATCCATCCCTTCCATCCCTTCCCCCACAGCTCCGCAGTTCCTGATCCATCCCTTCCCCCACAGCTCCGCAGTTCCTGATCCATCCCTTCCATCCCTTCCCGCACAGCTCCGCAGTTCCTGATCCATCCCTTCCATCCCTTCCCCCACAGCTCCGCAGTTCCTGATCCATCCCTTCCATCCCTTCCCCCACAGCTCCGCAGTTCCTGATCCATCCCTTCCATCCCTTCCCCTCTCGGACAAAGCCGCCATCCCCGCCTGCTCCCCGAGCCCGCCCCACAGCGCCCCCTGCAGCCGCGGGGGGATCATCGCCCCTGCCCCGCCCACCGGGAGCCACCAGCGCCCCTGCCGGCCGTGCCCGGAACTGCACCAAAGGGGAAAGGGCCGCGCTCAGGGAAGTGTTCCTGGCTTCTGCTTCTGGTTGTTACTGATGCTGGGCTTGGGGTTGTTTGTTTGCCTTGTTATACATACTAATAAAGAACTGTTATTCCCATCCCCATATCTTTCCCTGAGAGCCCCTTAATTTCAAAATTACAATAATTTGGAGGGATGGGGTTTGCATTCGCCATTCCATGGGAGGCTCCTGCCTTCCCTAGCAGACACCTGTTTTTCAAACTAAGACTCAGACTTT
Organism: Prinia subflava; assembly: GCF_021018805.1. NCBI lineage: Eukaryota > Metazoa > Chordata > Aves > Passeriformes > Cisticolidae > Prinia > Prinia subflava. The sequence goes on from NC_086262.1 coordinate 326,699, forward strand.
TAAAAATTTGCCTCACTTTATTTGTCTTATTTTATTTTGCACTAAGCTGTGATACCATAATGCTTAAACCTTGAAGAACATCTGCTACAAACAAGTTACTGAATTGCTTTTGGTTCCTTTATTATTCAAATGATGGAGCTGTGCACAAACAAACGAGATGCTTTGAAAGGCAAGGAAAGTAAGGGATTTCTGTCTCAGCAATACTTTGTAGTGATTTCACCAATAAAATAAAAATAACAGAGTATCAAAGTTTTCATTTCTGTCCTATTCTAGCAGTGAATATTTAGTGCATGTCATAATTAAAAAATGGAAATATATGGTGTAGATTTCAGCAGCTTCAAAGTGTCCAAAAGCAGAATTTCAGAACTTAAAAAATTCCCTTTTCTGAGAGCACATTTAATCCCCACCTGGAACAGAAATAATGTTCCAGCCTGTGAAGAGGATATTCCAGGGCTTGAGCAGCCTTGCTCAGCACAGCCCAGAGACATCTCTGCAGAAATGGGTGTGACATTGCAGAGACCTGCAGGTAATTTTAGATACAATAAAAGTCACATTCAAAGGCATCCTGTTCCGTTACTGCAGCTTTGCTCTGGGTTTGGTATGGAATTTGCAGTACCTGGGGAAGCTCTGTGCTGTCAGTGTGGGAGCACCTGGCCAGCTCCTGTGTCCCCAATGCCCCAGAGCAAGGCCTGGAAGAGCGGCAGCTGTTCCTGATGGAGCTGAATGAAGCCAGAGGACTGGAGAGAAAATTTTGACAGCTGGGAACTAAAGTAATGTTTCACAGACTGGATGAGTCCCTGTGCATTAGCTGTGCCTTTCCTCCAAGGATAAGTCCATGGAGAGAGGAGATGCCTTGTAGGGGTTTGGAGAAAGTCAACAGCAGTGGGCTGGAGCTGCCCTGGGGAAAGAGCCAGAGGCACTGACACACTGTCTGGGTCTGTGTTAGTAGAGAGAACACAAAAATGTGACAAAGCTGGTCAAAACCTGTTCCCTGTGCTGGGACTTTAGGAAATTTTTTGCACTTGGTGAAGAAGGGGCAATAGTAGTGTTTGGCTAGTCTTTTGTGGTTGTGTTTTCCAGGTATTCTGTCCTGCTCTGTGGGCACCTGGGCCCTGTCTCTGCAAGTTTCTTCCTTGTTCCCAGTGAGGGGCAGCACTGCAGCTCTCAAGCCCTCAGCTTCCATCCACCACACATGCAGAGTTGGAAATTATCCCAGGGGACAGCTGGCACTCAGGTATTGGGATACTGACATTGGAACAAGCAAATGGTCTGAGCTTCCATGGAGAATAGGCTAGACCCACCTCATGGTTTGAGACACCTCTGAGTGCTCCCTATTCCCTGCATGGAGCTAGGCAAAACAGCCAGTGTTGTCATCATAAATGGGACCTATGGATGTGTATGGATGTGTGTGGATGTGTATGGATATGTTTGGATGTGTATGGATGTGTGTGGATGTGTGTGTGGATGAGTGTGGATGTATGGAGCATAAGGATAATGTCACACATTCGGCAGGTTCTGTTGTCACAGGCTAGATAGGCTGTTAGACGACATTTGGGGATCAAAGGGTTTGGAGTACTAGGACAGGAGTCTCCAGTGAAAGTGGTTTGCTGCTGTAGAGTAGGTGCTGGTGATGCCCTGGACAGTCCCTGCCTGGCAAATGGAAAACAAAAGGCTCTGGGTTTGCTCAGAACTGCTCCAAATTAAATCAAATGCAACTAGAAAAAATGTGGTGGTAAGTTATAGGGATTTTAAGAGAGACAGGACCACTAGGAAATGTCTTAAAACATGATCTATTGCTGTTCTTCTATAGTCTCATGAAGGGTGATAATGTCTTCACTGCATACTCCAGGAGTTCATGGCCAGTGGTCACCACTGGTCACAAGATCACAGCTTACAAGGTCTTTTAAAGCTTAACTAGCCAATAATCTACTACCACACATTGTTTTAACTTTCACACCAATGGCTAATTAAACTATATCACACGTTCTGCCGCAATGCTGTGAAAAATGAAAGGTCACTCTTAGAATATTTTTTTAAAGTTTAATAAGGGAATAAAAAAGGACAGTGTCCAGCACTGGGTTGTTCCTGGCTATTGGCCAATGAACACCAGTACATTAAGAGGTATTATTTATATACTGTTACTTTACTAAGATACATACATATTCATGTTTCATGCATTATTCAGACATTCTTGGTAGCTTTTGATGTTGTAGAAACTTTTTTTTTTTTACTCTGACTTATCTACATGACATTCAGCAGATCAGGTCAATATATTTTATTCCTTCTTGTGGCTTCATTTTGTTGTTTCACACTTCTCTGATAACGAGGAGTTAACAAGTTCTTCTCTAATTCTCTTCTGGTGCTCTGGTTTGTGTCATGGTTATCTTACCACTTAGAGAAGTCAGTCAGCAGATGTGGGAAACAACTTAATTGCTTTATACAGTTTTCTCGGCTACATAGAAGTATTTTAACATTTTATATTTTGCTAAGGCCTACAATACAATACATTTATTACACTATTATTTTTATAAGTATAAGGTGTATACATTAACATAATATATTCATCACACTACTATTTCTATGGGCTATACAGTGCATACTTAAAATGAGAAACTATGTTATATTAGTAAACACTAAAAGGAGTTATAAATTGTGCTATATTTAAATACTTACAATCAATAACAACATATAAAAGCTAATACACAAATGCAAAAGCCATTATTATAGGGTCATTTTTAACAATGCGGACAATTTTGTCCAATCATATAGTGACACAGAATCCTACAGAACTACACCTTAAAACTTGTTATTACCTTTGTAACTACTTCGATATTATAACTTTAAAACCTTAAACTTTCCACTATCAAGCTTAATATGTTTCTGCTTGAACTACAAATCCACATTCTTGCTTTATGGTCTCTAAAGTTGGAAACCTTTTCCAAGGCCTCAAATTAAACCCTGTATTCTCCGCTATATTTGAGGCTGCATGCATGAAGTTTTTAGAATTTTCTATGCCTTGATTTCCCACAGTAAGTCCCACTGAATTAATCTTTCTTAGACTTATATTTTCCCTTGCAAATCATGTGTGTGTCTCAAGATGGTGCTTTTCAGGACATCACAGGGAGGAGTGCAGTATTCCCAAAGTGGCCCTCAATTTCCCTGAAGCATGTTCAGTGGATGAGTTTTGCAGAGACCCAGTCGTCCCCCGCCAGGGCGGCACATGCGCCATGGGGACAGCTCGTGTCATTCCGCCGTGTGACACAGCCCAGCAGCTCTAGACACAAGCACAGATCACCAGGGTTGCCAGGCTGGAACCAAACCAGCACAGCAGTTTTAGGGGGCTGCAGCTTCTCCTCTCAGCCATTGTTATGTGAGTGCTGATTGCCTGAATGTGGCACGGAGGCAAACTATAACTGCATGAGCTATTCCTTCCCTCTGATAACAAGGCCAGAACTGCACATCAGCTTTATTCCTTCTCATGTCAATCTCCCAGTCCACTGGCAGGCAGAGATATGGCCCTGGCATACAGAAATTCCCTGTGATAATTGTACCAAGGCTCTGCCAGGGCACTGCTGGTCCCCATGGTGGGGACATACAGGTCAGTACTTTTCCAGATGCCACAAAGCTTCCTCAGGGGTGTGTGATGATATGGCGTGACTGCAGGTGTAGCAATAGGCTACAGAGCCTTTAAGGACACCAGACGTTTTCTCCCTGTCAGATAATTATCGCTCTCATACCCAATGGCATATTCTTCATCAACTCGCAGATGTTTTCATGATTTTTGGTTACTTTATTTTGCCAGGTCTGGAGGTGCTTTTTACTGTAACAAAGATAAACTAAGTAATCATGAGGGAAAATGTCAGATCTTTCCTTCCATTTTTATGGATTCCCTTTTGGTTTGGTGTGTGCATTCCTAGGCAGACAGGTTTATGTCTCTGACACAGATCAAGATCAAGGATGACCCTGAGAAGGAGTGGCCTGAAACCTGCTCTATGCCGTGTCCAAGGAGCAGCAATCTGGCTCCAGCTCTTCACAGACAGAGGGCAGGGATCCCTGCAGGTAGCACCTGCTGAACTGTGGGGAAATGCTGTAAAGACTTTTTCTGTCCTTTGAGACACAAACCTGAAGGTAAATCTGCAGTGATTTTGGTTTCATACCTTTAAACTATTTTCATAGTTTTTTGGGAAACTTCTGTCATAAAATTCTCTCCTTTTTCTTATTGCCAGTGTTCAAAACTACCTACTCCAAAGACAAACGTTTCAGCGAATGCTTCAGTAAAATGGAAGGTGTGTTTTGTGATACCATTCAGAGATTTGAGGACCTCTGATTTCATACCCTCAAAAGCAAGTGCAGCAGTGTTTTTGTTCAGGCTATTTACACTTCATCAGAGCTCAGAGCTGAGTTAATGTTTCACCTCAGGCTGCAGTAAATTAGATAAAATTTCCTCATTCCCAGAGTTACCCTTTTACTTTGTCTGCCCTGCTCCATTTGCTGATACAGGAAAAAACATTGCTTAATCCCTTTCAACAACTGTTGAGACTATTTTTAAACACAAAATATGTTTCTGTACTGCATTGCCTTTTGCTGAGGCATTTTTAAGACTACCAAGCCTCAACCCATGCTAAGTAATGAGAGCTGTCTTCCTGCTGGCAAACCCACCTGTTTGATAGGTTTAACAAGATAAACCTATGTGAGCCTCGGTGATTTTTTCGACCTCATTTTATTTCACCCCAAAGCAGAAAAAGTTTGCTCCTTGGACATAAATTTTGGAAATTCTGAAGTGCTCTTTGGGGAAGCTTTTCAGAGAGGTCCTTCCCATTGGAGATAGCACACACACACCTGGCAGCTGACAAACCTGTGCCTGAAGGATTCTGCCAAGGAGCAGCTCCCACTCCTGCTATGCTGGAGCTCCTGGGGACCAGTGCTCACCTGTAACAGCAGAGGACAAGAGCTTCAGGTGAGACATTTATCTGCTCTTTCACTCCTCTGCTGGGAGCACACATATCCCACATGAATAACATGAAGCCACAGTCTTCAACTGGCCAGAGCTCCTCAGCAAGAATTATTATTCTGAAATAATGAAAATAATAATAGGGAGTGTTGTCCGATAATCAACGTCCAGCTGCCTCAGCACCAAAACACTGGGATGTGTGTGTGGCAGCTCTCTGTGACTGTTCAGGACAAAATGAGAACCCAAAGGATTTTGAATTGGGCATATTGCTGCAGTGCTTGGAGAGATGCTGAGAGCTGTGGGGGCCCCTGCTGCATCCTCACCTCCCGAGGCACTGTGGCTGTTCAGTGGAGATACTGCTGAGCCCCTGGGATGGATCCCACTGGTAAGTGCCATCTTATTTGCCAAGAAGCATAAAGCGATCATGGATTAATGTAAAGTGTTTAAGGATTTTTTTCCTTAAAAATATTCTTCACCCCTCTCTTGACAGAACAATATAAGCCTAGGTCCTCTAGGGGAAAGTTAAACTAAAATAAAGCCTTTTAATTAAACTTCTTTGATGTTTATAGTGATCAGAACAGTTCGAAATACCAGGCATTATTAGTACAGATAACTTTCTGTCTCTTGAACATGAAAATTAGAAACTAGTACTTACTGCAGCTCAATTAATGAGTACATATTGATCTGATTTGCTGTCTCTGAGTGTATTTCATCCTATAAACATAAAAGTACACAATTAATTCCAATAAATCCTAATCTGGTTTAGTTAAAATATCTATCTGCCCAGCTTTTGACAATTGAAGTCACTTGTATGGATGCAATATTTATTTAACAAGTTAGGGAGCAAAATGGAATGACATCATATCGGGTAAGAGCTTTGGCCAAAGATAAAACCACAATTGTACATTTATCTGAGATTATAACAGAACGTTGTGCACTTAAAACTGAGTGTCCAATTAATTGTCAGTTCCCAAACTCATTCCTGTGTCTGACAAGAGGTCACACCAATCTTCTTCTACATTTAAATCACACTCTTTCTCTTTAAAGTGGAGTTAAAAAGCATGAACACTGGGTGCTGATGTTTTCACACACGGATGAAATGTTTTTAGATTGTAATAGGACACATCATAAAGGAAATAATGGGGTTACGGATTGGAAAAAAACATGCCTGTTATCAGTCCAGAACTTTTACTCTTACATGAAACTCTTTCTGGTTCTGGTATGAGCATCACTGGCCCTTTTCAGAACACAGCAGGTTTGTGTTCTGTGTTTCAGGACAGAGCATTTGCTGTGAGCACTGCATGTTTCTCGAAGAGCAGCTGGAACCTGCAGGGCATTTCTCAGCAAGAGCTGCCTCACCGTGGGTAGTGGCCGGTGTTGAGGGCTGCTGCAGAATGCTGGACACCCGGGGGCTCTGAGGGGCTCAGGGCTGCCCATGGCTGCCCCTCAGACACAGCAGCTGAGGGCACCCCCAGCCCCGCTCCCCTGGGGAGCCTGCCGTTCCATGAGTAGTGAGGATGACACTTGAGGCACAGGGATGACAGGGCTGCATTTGCTTGGTTTCTAACTAAGCACTTTAAATTGTGGGGAGAAAAAATTGCAGTGTTGGATCTACAAGGTAAACAACAGGACAAAATACAGAACCACTAATGGCATCTCCCATAACTGTGGGGCTTGAGCTGTCATAGGAACCTGCTGCATCAAAGTCCCTTTTCCAGAGCAGGAGGAAAGAACAGAGGTGATGTGGGATGGGGCTGGGCACTGAGGGCATTGGTGGGAAGGGAAGGGAAGGGAAGGGAAGGGAAGGGAAGGGAAGGGAAGGGAAGGGAAGGGAAGGGAAGGGAAGGGAAGGGAAGGGAAGGGAAGGGAAGGGAAGGGAAGGGAAGGGAAGGGAAGGGAAGGGAAGGGAAGGGAAGGGAAGGGAAGGGAAGGGAAGGGAAGGGAAGGGAAGGGAAGGGAAGGGAAGGGGATTATTACCTGGATTTATGTGTTCCCTGGCAAAGGCCTCAGCCAATGGTGACAGCTGACCAGCCCTGCAGCCTGGGACCAGGGCCATGGGTGGGAAAGCACTGACTAAAAGTGGTTCCTGTGCAGTCCGTCTGGTTTGAGGTTTGTGTTTGCTTTATCATTTCACCCAAAAAAAGCGGTAAGGACTGAGTAACAACTGGTAACGTCTGAGTGGTTTATTTTCTCTGTTGCTGTAGACACTGTTGTCAAGTCACAGAGTCTGCTGTAAATAAGTCTACAGTATAAAACAGCATTTCTTTTCGCAGAATGTCAGTTTTCTCTCTCCTCTTTCTAGCCTGTCTTTCAGGCATTCATTTTGGAAATCCTAGAAAGATAAGTTCTGCAATGGTCTGGCCTGTCAGTCACCTTTAAGGCTGAAGTGGGGCACTACTGCTGCTAGGATGGCATTTGGCTCCAGGTTACTGCTGGTGCTGAGCCCCCACCTTGTCCTGCCTGTGCTCCTTTCTGCAGGTAGTCTTTGCCAAGAGCCTCACCCTCACCTCTCCCACAGTATGAGTGGGTGTTGCTTCTGTTTGAAGCTGCCAGGAGCCCAATGCACAGCTACAGAAAATAAATGTGCTATGAACTGATTGATTTATCTGCATTTTCTAGCCCAGCAATTAATTCTGCTCTTGGGAGGCAGAACCAAAGCAGCAAGCAGGCTGTAAAGCCAGATCAGGGCTGATAAGGTATTCCTCCCTCTGTGGCCCTGTGCTAGCACAGAGCAGCCTATTAAGGAATCATCTCCCCCAGGATCCCCGGCCCCAGCGAGGATCAGCCCTGGCTGCACCGCGGCAGAGCCGAACCCATGGCGCCCAGAGACAGAGCAGGGACCCCGAGGTGCCAGGACAGGGGGGTGGCTGCAGGGTTGGGATGGGGATGAGCACTGCTGCTGCCCTCCCACAGGGCTGTGACCTGCTGCTCAGGGTTGGCAAGGCGTTGCTCTCACCTTACCTTTTGCAGATTGCTTTGACACTCATTCTTAGTGCACATCACCTGAAGAGCTCGGTGTCCCTAAATGTGACTGCCCTGTGCTAGTGGGTGGTGATGTCTGTGTGGGCTGTCCAGGGGTGAGCATTGGTCCCTGGGCAGTGGGGCCAGCTTGGGGCTGGTGGCTGCATGCCACTGTTAATGTGAGGCCTGTGGGGAAATTGAGGCAGCTGGGAGTTCTGACCCAGGATTTGGGAAATGGTGCCCACAGGTGCTGGTGGGTGCCTGAAGTTCTCATGGTAGCTCGGGCACCACAGTGAGTTCTCTGGAGATGTGGGGGCGAGTAAGGAGGGGAGAGAGAGAGCTGCTCTTGCCACTGCTTCTGTCTCCTCCCGTCCCAAGCAGGCTGCACCCCCTCTCCCTGTCCACACTCTCTTCTTGTTTCAATTTCTTACTTTGGAGACCTGCATTAAATTTCTCCCAGCCCTCAGGGAGACCAGAAGGGAATTCAGATGCTGTAGGTAAAAGCTGCAGCATACAAGCAGTATTCCTTCTAGGAGAGTTTGTGTCACAACAGCTCAGCAGCTCACTGATACATCTCTTGGGCATGCAACAGGAACCTGTGCAAACCCAGTGCAGCAAAGAGAAGGCATGGAGGAGGAGAAGGCTGCTGCTGAGGCCAGCTCCTTGAGCCACTTGTAAAATTCTCTTTGTTTAAGGGTCTTTGTGTGTGGCTATTGGCGGAATTTTCCTCTATCTAGGGCAAGACAAGTAAGCTGAATCTCTGGTTGCTTCTGCAAACCTTTCTGTTTCAGTCAAGTGGAATCAGTGTGGCTCTTTATTGATTCTGAATTGTGTCTTTCATGTATGTCTTGCAGTTCTGAACTGTTTGTATGTACAAACTGAAAAGTAAAAACTCAAAACATTGCATCTACTTTTGAGATAAAATTTGACCCCGGAGCAAGGCAGAATGGCTCCTTCCAGCCTTGAGGATCGAGATTAAGTTTCTCAGAGCTGGTGACCATGCCCACCTGCTGCCAGCACCGAGCAAGGGAGCAAGGCAGCAGCACAGATTGCTGGCCAGTGCCGCCAGCCTGTGCCCCTTCATGTCCTGCAGGTGCCCTATGCTGCAGGGACACAGTGCCGATGGCACTGGGCCCCTGGGGCAGGGCTGGCCTGGCCCTGAGCTGCCTTTGGAGTTTGGAGCAGACATCTGCATCTTTGCAGACTGAAACTGTGCAGCCTAGAGTAAGAAAATGTAACAATTTCCCAGATTCTTCCCTCTCCCTTCCAAAAGGGATGCCTTGAGTTTGAGTTGACAAAGCAGTCTATTTCTAACAAAAGACTAATGAATATGGCAGCCCTTGCTCTTTTGCAAGTTTAAACACCCCATCTTTCCTCAAAGAACAGTTCTAAATCATTTTATTTGCAAGCCCTAAGCAGGAATTTGTATTCATAGTAAGACACTAATTGAGTTAATTTATTTAAGGCTGGGGTATAATTTCTAATAGTGGAGGAGTCTCTAGGCCCAGTGCAATTGTCTCCCTGATAGGGCATTAATATTCAAAGGGGTTATAATACTCTGTCAATTGATCTGTGTCTTTTAGGAAGTAGGTTAGCAGTTATTGATGGTCACTTGTGTGAAGGATTAGCACAAATAAAACTGGTACTTGGCAGACCAGTGCCTGCCCCCGGCCAGTCCCACACCCCGGCAGGGAGGGGCCCAGGGTCTGGGGCAGTGGATCCGAATGGAATGTGGAGAATGCGGAGGGAATTTACCAGCACATCTGGAGGGTGCTGCTGCCCTGCTCCGCGGGGCTGAGCTCCGGCAGCAGCAGGGGAACGCTGCAGTGCCTTGGTGTGGCTGCCAGGGCTGCTGCCCTCAGCGCTGGGCAGGTGTGCGCCTGACAGGACCTGAGCGAGGAGCGGTTGGTACATGTTCATCTTGACAGATAGTCTGTGACTGATGGCACTTGAGACAAATAACGTGACCTCTGAGTAGCTTAATTTCTCTGTTCTTAGAAGCAGGGAACATTGTTATTTCTTGAGTGATTTAAAATGAGGACAGTTCCAAATTTGTTTGTTTGTTTGTTTTACTTGTTTTACTACTGTATTAAATTCCACATTGCACTAAGAAACATGGTGGTGAATGGTCATTAAAATAAGGTAGTGTGGAAAGCAATCCAGATGATATACTTTTGTGCTTATATTGAGTATTTATTGAGGAAAACTGAACGTTGGTGTGGAAGGACATGTAGCTGCAGTGCAGCTTTGACTGTGCTGCCTGCAAGAGCAAAATAAATGTCTCGGGTAAATGTGGGCTGTTGAGGTGCTCAGGACAGTATGTGGCTGGTTTTCCACCAAAACTTCTGCAGTGAGGAGTGTTTCACTGCCCTGCAGAAACACATACTAATGGATGTGCAAGATGAATGATAGTGTCTGAACTGTGCTCCTCGAGGCCTCATCTCCTATTTTTTCTTTATGTTCCCATCTGTCAGCATATTGTCGAATCTTCAATTAATGCATCACTGGCAGCTCCTTTCACCCTCACTCCCTCTCTTCAGCCCTGCCTGCTCCTTTCCGGTCCTGGGCAGGTGCTGCTGAGGCAGGTGCTCAGGCAGAGTGGAGACACAATGCAGTGATCCTGTCTGTCACTCCCTTCCTGCTGGGAGAGGTCAGTGAGTCCCTGCTGCTTCTGCCCTGCAGGAGTGGCCTGGGACACAGAGCGACTGCTCGATGGCAGGATTGAATGCTGAGCTCCCCAGCTGTGCCTGCCAGCATGGGACTGCAGGGGAAAGCCTTTGTCATGGTCATCAGAGATGACCAAGGAAATTAATCCCAAATGACCAGGGCAGCTGCACAGTTTATTTGACATTTACCTGTTACCTGGAAGCTTGGAAGAAAAATTCTGAAGTGTTCACTAAGGATTTTGTGGCCATGTGTTTTCCATAGCCTCTTGGTGTACTGACTATGCCCTTGGTCACCAAACAGTGTTTAAGGCCACATTTTTCTGTTAAAATGAAACCTTTTTCTGGACAGAGAAACATAAATACACAACCTTAATATAATTTCTTCCTAGTACAGGTAATCTCTAATGGAAGGCCCTGCCCTGTAACAGCAGGATTGCCCTTGCATTGACTGACACACTGAGCTGTGAAGAAATGCTGTGGTTATATCAGCTCTGGGCACTGGTGTCACCTTCTTCTTGCCCAGGAGTACTTACAGATTCCCATTTCGCTGCCTCCCAGTCTTTGATATATTTATTGTCTTTACAGTCATCCTGTGAAAAACATGGGACATTCATCAGGGGTGCTCATAAAAGGTTCCTTAGCTGAAGTTCATGAAGTCGCTTACTTTAACTGAAGTCTAATTTGTAAAATTAATTTCTTTCTACAAGTTTTTTAAACAACCTAGACCAACCTTCCTTCTTTTCAATCAAAATTGCTGTGAGTGGGTAAATGATTCTCTCTGGTCCTGCACTCTCACATTATAGTGAAGAGCCATTGAGAACATCTAGAAACATCTGAGTACCATTTCAGAGAATGGCCTAGAAGAGCAAAGCCTTGTTGTAAATGCAGATGTGGGACAGATATTAGAGCGTATTGTGTTTTGAGAAAAACCCATCCTTTCTCCAGTGGAATGCCCTGCATTCATAGTACTTGAATGTTCAGGTGTTTTACTGACTCTGTGTGTGCAAAGTTGTTATTTCCTGGTGTTCTGCTTGTCCCATGGCACAGCATCACAGCTGTCCATCCAGCTGAGGAGGCAGAGTGTCCTCTGGGCTGTGGGGAGCTGCTACAGGAAGGATCTAACCCAAGGAGAAAACTCATGATGTTTGGGTTCTTATGGTGCAGCCACATTGGAAGCTGAGGTCCTACATGCCATGTGCGATGAGAGATGTGCTAGGTCTGAAAAAAAGGTGTGTGATTGAAGCAGCATTTCCAGCAAGGAGCTGGAGATTAGAGTGGAGCAGAGCACAGCTCAAAGCTGCCACTGTGGCACCTGCTCCTAGGCCAGCATGAGCCAAACTTGGTTCCACTCCCAGAAAAGTCAACGAAACCCATCTGAAGTGCAGTGACCTCTGCACGATGAGTGGCTTGCCAGTGTTGCTGTTAATAGTAGGCATTTATCCCAGGTACAGTCAATGAAGCACAGAGTTACAGCACTTCTGTGAGGCTGGGCAAGGGAGCCTGGAACTAAAAGAGGCTGAAACTGCCATCTGTAGCAGGCTTTCTCTTGGCTTCAGAGTCTGACTCTTCTGGGAACTACCCACACATTTTCCTATTTAATCAATCTCTTTCCATGGTGCTATTCTCAACATCAGCTAATTGCCATCCCATAGTGATAGGAGAGGAGCTAGAATTTGTCAAGGACTTCAAGACCTATCACCAGGGTATTTTATGTGGTAAGTGATAGAACATGCTGAAAAGTGATACTAGCCAGAAAAAAGGGCAGGAGCCACTCTGTATCAGGTATGTTAAACAGGTATCACTCTGTGATAATTCTGACCATGCAACATTTCTTTTCCCTGTCTCCTTCCCTGAAAATATTCTTTAAACCACAAAACTTTGTCTTTCTTTTCTTCTTCACAGACAACCAGAGCAAATACAGAAACAATCTCCAGACATGTTCTGCAGATATTTTTCCTTCTTCAGTCTGTGTCTTTTCCTTCCAACCCAAGGGTAAGTGGGGGGTTTGTTTTGTTTTAAAGGGAACATTTGAAGGATGTTTCACATAAATAATGTGGATCAAAAGGAAATTATTCTTCCAGTTATCTAGCCCATCCAAAGAAGGCAGGGTGCAGTCAGGGATGCAGTAGAGGAGAGAGCAACCTGCATAGGTCCCTAAACCACAATATGTCCATTAACAGTGCAACCCCTGATTTCCTGTTCAGAACCAGCACGGGTTGTTGTTTTTTACTGGAAATGCCTCCCACAAGGCTCTCAGCTCTATTACCATCCTTGGACCTACAAGTCCCAAAGCTGTTGAAGTATTTATATAGATACTGTGCAAAACCTGGTTCCGCTGTAAGGTCCTGTTTAGTCTAAATCCTGCAGCTCCAAGGCCCTATCAACCCAGCTGTGAAGGAAACAGAAGAAAAACTCTTGGTGAGAGCTGTAACTCCATGGCTGCTTCCTGCCTGAAGCAGGGTCCTGGCAGTAGGAGCAGCAAAGGCTTGGCCTCCCACCTCCTCCTGCTGAAAGCAAGAACAAACTTCTAATTTTTCACTTGGTTACAGTTTTCTCAGGTGAGGGTATGCCACCCTGCACCATAACAGTCACCTTTTACAGTCCAAGCCCCATCCCTCTCACTGTCTGTGTGAGGGTGCAGATCTGTCAGCCTCATAACACAGCTCCTGCCTTCAATGTCCAGTCACAAAACATAAAATTTGATGTCATAATTTAGAGTTGGACCCTCAGTATGCCCAGCAGCTGGAGCAGCACTGCCTGCAGGGCTGAGAGTTTGACTGTGAAGTGCACTTTTCCCCTCCAATATTACTCCTGATAGCAGCTGTAGGAGCTGACACTCACATGTTAGGAGCATGAACCTTATTTAGGGGACTAGAGATTACAAAGGAGGAGCTTCTGGGCTGTAGGATTTGTCTCAGGTTGTCATAAATGGGAGGAAAAAAGAATGGATATTCCTTCTATAGGCTGTCCAAGAAGGAGTGGGAAGGGGAGAGTGGGGTTTATTGTTCAGGCTTGTGATCTACAGACCTTGCTTGATTTTTCTGTGATATTTTTAGAACATTCTTAAGATATTCTGCATGCAACCTTTAGCTATCAGCTGAGGCAATTTGCCATTTATCCACCTCTTGAAGGTGCTAATTATTCAGCCAAGACAGCAACATGAGCAAATGCTTGTGATTTCAATTACGTACTTGGTTTTAATAACAATTCTATACAGTTTGTTTGTTTGAACACAAGCTGGAAGCAGCTGCAGGTGCACACCAGATGTGCCCACCCCAGCAGGTAACAGTTGGTGTTTGTGCCCCCAGGAGCTCTGTGGGCCATGGATCCAGCTTGCATGGCAGGAGCACAACATTCCTCCCTGGATTTGAGAACCTCACCATGGGGTACAACAAATACCTCCGGCCCTACTTTGGTGGTATGTTGGCTCCACACACGGGAGCATTTAAAATCAGTCTTTAAGGCTCATGTGGAGGGGAGAGCAGGCTTTAAGCTTGCTTTAGGATTCTGCAGTTTCAAAGGTTGTATTTCTTTTAAATTGGTTGGTGTCCTAGGCTCCCTTCCTTTCTGCACATCCACTGTTGTCTTGATTAGTGGTGCATGTGTGTGGGGGGGTTGGGAAAATCTCCAGCTGTGTGGTAAGGAGCAGGAATTTATAAACTTTAACATCTCTCTGAAAGACCTAACAAAATAACTAAATTCTGTTCCAACTGTACAGGCTTTTGTTTGGAGCCTGACCCTTGTGATTTTCTGCTTTACTTTTGGTCATGTACACCTATTACAGCTATTTATGCAGCTATAGAGGAACAAAACCATTCTTCTTACCAGGATTATTACTTTTGACACATGCTTTCATCTCACACTGAGACACAAACCTATTCCAAACCCTGGTGAGACCTCTGGAGAATCAGGAGCAGGCAGGAATTTAGGAACTTATCTGAGGCTATTGAGCAATTTGGGTGTCAGGTCTCCACCCTTCCGGGTGAGTGCTTGTCATCACATAGAGGAAAAAGTTTCTCAGAATGACAGTCAGAACCTGAAAAGTATTGAAAGTTTAAGAAACAGCAATAACCATTTCTATTTCTATTAATTTTGGTTTTGTGCCTGAACCATTAATGAAACCCTGTTTGACAGAAAAATTTCCCATCAGCTTTCACACGGCCATAGATATTTCCCATTGTAAACTGACCCGCTGCTACTGGCAGCCCTAAGCTGCTCCTTTTTCTGGCCATGGTAATAAATGTCTGAGACAACACAGAATTTACCATCTTGTTATGCTTAGAATGGCTGACCTGATGCAGGACTAGAAAAGTTTCTCTACATCCTGTGACATCATGAGCAAATGCTTCTTTCTTTATGACATAACAGGGATCCACTGCATCTGCAGCAAATGTTAAACAAAACCAGCCAGGACTCTGGTGTGATGTTCCCCGGAGGTCACATCCTCACAGTTGTGTCCTGTGCTCAGTAAAAGCAGTGGGCTTGAGTCTGCATAGACAGAGACAGGAACAACAGCTGCTTTAAAAAATACACATCTTCTACAAATGAAATGTATTTATGAACAGTTTAAAACAAACAATCCAAGTCAAAACCACATGGAAAGAGTTTCGGAAATGGTGTCCACTGGTCGTTTCTCGCTGTGATTTAGATGTTGTACAGGAGTTTCAGCAGTTTACGGGGAAAAGCACCACTGTGCTGGCACCCAGGCAGAGGGCTGCGCTGAAAGCGCCGAGCCGCGCTCGGAGCCCCGTGTTCCTCCGGCATCGGCGGAGCCCGGCCCGGCGCGGGGTCGCGCTGTCCCCGTGTCCCCCTGTCCTCGTGTCCCCCTGTCCCCGTGTCCCCCTGTCCCCGTGTCCCCCTGTCTTCGTGTTCTCGTGTCCCCCTGTCCCCGTGCCCCTCTGTCCTCCATCCCCGTGTCCCCCAGTCCCCCATCCCCGTGTCCCTGTGTCCCCCGTCCCCCATCCCCGTGTCCCCCTGTCCGGGGCGGTGCTGTGTCCCCCTGTCCCCCATCCCCGTGTCCCCCTGTCCGGGGCGGTGCTGCCCTCTCGTGGTGGCTCCTGGGCCCGCGGCTCTCGGTTCGCGGCTCTCGGTTCGCGGCTCGCTCTCGGTGGGAGCTGGAACCGGGCAGAGGCCGCTGCTCTCTGCATTTCAGGAGCGCCTGTTTTCGGCAGTCAGGGACCTTCTCTCCTCTCGGGGGCTCCTCCCCAGGAACTGGGGCTGCCCCGCGCTCCCTGAGCTGTGTAAAGTGCTCTGTGCAGAGATTCCTGGCAACGCTTTGTGCCTGGTGGGGGCTGGCATCAAAGGACAAAGTGGCCCTAGCTGCCTGTCCAACGGCAGATGCCACCGAAATGCTGCTGATCTAAACTGCTGAGCTTCGCAGCCAGTGCTGCTGGGTATTTAACCCCCTTCTACCATCACCAAACACAGAACTCCACCTCCCTAACGGTGACAACAGTGACAACTGCATTTTGGATCATGTCATTTGTGAGCCTAATGGTCTAAAACTGTGTCTGGGCCTCTGCAGTTTTAGTGACAGCAAGTGAGGCTGAGGACAAGTGACCACCCTGCACAGCATCATGAGTGGCTTTACTGTGCCTTTCACACTTCCCTTCTCTCTGCTGAAACATTTCTTTCACTCTGCAGGAGAACCTGTACAAATTGCAATGAGTCTGGACATTGCAAGTATTTCTAGTATATCTGAGAGTGAGATGGTAAGTGAAAGAACTTTTATTTTACAAGATAAGATTGGGATATGCCTGAGAGACTTCACTTGTATTCCTGTGTGTCTAGCACAGAAATTACCATTTTGAAACTGCTTTGCTGTTCAGGGGCTGTTGACCACTTTCAGTAGTGGGATGAAAACAGAGCTTATTTATGACTGCACACTGTGTAGATGCCATAATAATGTGGGCTTACAAGTAAATAGAAGTGGTTCCAAAAGTCCTACCGGTCAAATACTCAGCACCTTCTGGAAATCAGACCCTGTGGAAATAGAAAAAATCAATCCTGTGTGGCATCCCTTGTGAGGAAGGAAGTTGAATAGTCCAGCAGTGCCTGTGGTGTCCAGAAGGCTCAGCAAAGCATCAGCTTCAGACCTGAGGGATTGCTGCTTATTCTTTTCTGGTGGGGCACTGTGAGAACGCTCCACTCACTGCAGGTTGATTTTGGCAGGCCAAACTCAAGTTAATCCCTGTGTTCTTAGATTCAAAATTCCTATTAAAAGAGAAGACACAAGTTTTCTTTTTTCATTTGTTTGGGGTTTTTTTAAGACGTCCCTGACATAACAGGTTGAATTCACTTACCTTTTTTCTCCAAAGTGCCAATGTCTCTTTATGAACAGATTTTTAGTATGTGTGGAATTTCCCAGCTCTTGGCAATGACTGATCTGTAATGTCATTGACTTGTGGTGTGGCCTCAGGTGTGTGCTTCCCTCTGTTCTCTTACCTGCAAAATGGGCACAAAAAATCGGTAACAATAACTGCTCATTAAAAACATAAAGCACTGTAAGTATAATCTTTAGTCCTCGAACTCCACACCTTAGAGTGGAAGTGTATTAGAAATATTACAGAGTGAAAATCTGTGATGAAAGTGAAGCTTGAAGCTTGGCTGTGGTAGGTCAAATAAGGATGTGTTCTGTCCCTTGTCATACATGTGGTGTGCCCCAGCTGTGCCTGGACACACATCTGCAGGCTCTGCTCTGTTTCCCAGGATTACACTGCCACCATCTCCCTGCGGCAGCGCTGGACAGACCCTCGCCTGGTCTTCCATGGCAACAAGAGCTTCACGCTGGACGCTCGCCTGGTGGAGTTGCTCTGGGTGCCAGACACCTACATTGTGGAGTCAAAAAGGTCCTTCCTGCACGACGTCACTGTGGGCAACCGCCTCATCAGGCTGTTCTCTAATGGCACCGTCTTGTATGCCTTAAGGTACGGAGACCTCTGGCTTTGCTGCTGCTGGCTCGGAATAGATTTCCAGAATTACCCTGGACAGGAGCAGGTACCAGCTGTCAGGAGTGGTCAACAACAACAACAAGAAGTTTGTGGTCAACAAGCCAGCTGTGACCATTCTCTGCTAATGCATTTCCCCTTGTTCTGCCCTCTGGAAATGCCAGTCAAAGATCAGGATCTCCTATCACAGTACATGCTGTATCCTGAGGCCTGCTCAGAAAGCTCATGACTTTAGGTGTCACTGAGGAAAAATCCAGTCAGATGGGGGCAGGGGAGGAATGGAAGGAGGACATTGCAACAGTAAAAGTTTAACTGATAGTGGGAAACCATTTGCTTATCCAGTGCCATGTAGTGATTGACTTCTGTTTTTACCAAGAAGTGTATTGGTCCATGAACTGCAGGAAGATGCACAGCACTTGAATTAGCAATTCCTACAGTGCTTTCCTTAGCTTGCAGTAACTGGGTCCCAGTTACCTCAGCTGCAGAGTAAAACTCACCTACCTCCATGTCAGAGCAAGCTAGAGTATGTGTGCATTTAGTCACTGTGCCTCATGTCACAAGTGCTAACTCCTTAAGATGAGCAAATTGTAGCAGTGGGAAAAAAAGTGAATCTACACTCTATATATCCCACCAGATCAAAGCAAAATTCCTGCTTGGGCTACATTTTCATTGGGGTGGCTGCAAAGAGTGCATTTTCTTGAGGGTTCTCAGTTAATTCATATTATAGGTCCAAATAATCTAACTGTCAGAGCAGAGCTTTGTGATCCAGTTTGCTGTGTAAAACATGTTTTATTACAATTATCAGAGTTCTTTCTCATCCTACAGAATCACTACTACTGTTGCCTGTAACATGGACCTGTCAAAATACCCTATGGACACACAAACATGCCGACTGCAGCTAGAAAGCTGTAAGTATAACCTTCTAGAAAAGTCTATAAATAATAAATAAATAAATAAATTTTGTTTATTCATAAGTAACTACACATCTTGAATATTTGGATTAAGCACAGTGGCTTTCTGGAGTAGATTTTTATTCCTGCAAATTATAATGTCCAAAAGAAAACAACTTCTACGTCATCATTCTTCAAATGTTTGTGTTGTAATCCACAGTCCAGAGAATTCCTATCACCGTGCAATTTATGCAAAAAAAGTGGTAATAAAGAATATTTTATTAAAGTGTAGGTAATTCAATCTTGCACAGAAAAGCATGATGTAATATTGGTTGGTTTTCAAAATTCAGGTCCTTTTGAACAGACAGCCTCTTCAAAACGAACTTGTGGGGTAAGAGCATGTGATAGAGTACAACAAGGAACAATTCTCACATCTTTAGGTAGCTACTACCTATTGTGCCTCCCAAATCCCCACTGGAAAAGGACATTTGGAGGGGTGGTTGTCACAAGAATTGAAGCTGAACATGGCTCTCAAACTCATGAGCTGAAATTAGGGCAAAGTCAAGTTTGTGGTACCTGCCCCTCAACTAGGGAGGGGATACAGAGGATGGGGGCCCTCATCAAGAGAGGAGTCTCAGACTGGGAAGTTTCTAGAAGAGGAATTATCAGTGAGTTCTGCTCTCAGTTAAATTAAAAGCTCACCTATGGCAATGCTGGCTGAGAAAAGACTCCAGGGCAATGTGGGCCACTGCAGGGGTGCTACCCCAAAGCTCAGCCAGTGCAGTGCTGCTGCTCTGGACCAGTGATGAGCAGGCAGCCAGCTCCTGCTTCATGGCACAAAACCAAACTTCTACCATCTCAGCACAGAAAATTCATACCAGCTTTTTAACTTCTGGGGTTGCAGCATAAAGCACCTAGGGAAGCGCATATTATTTTCACATTAAAATCATATTATTTCACCATGGTTAACTTTATTACAAAGAATAGCTCCTGAAATAATAATGATTGGCCTGTTCTGCTAAAGCGGAGCATGTTTAGGCCTGGTTTAAAACTGATTGGGTCCTACATCATGCTCAGTTGCTGTATAATTCCAATGAAATTACATACATATTGCCCACTGGAGATTTCATTAGGATAAGTGCCCAGAAATAATGCTATTTAAATATACACCAGATGAATTAACAACAATCTATCACTTATTATAAAATTTTCCTGAGTAGCCACAATTTATAAAACCACTTAGGAACTTTGAAAAGTCACATGTTTAGGATTCTGCTCAGGGATTCATGTTCTGGACACCTAATTTAGGAGTTCATCACGCCCAAGCTCTGGTAATTTGTGTCTAATAAGAAAACACAATTAGATGTAAATAGACCTGCAACTGCATCTGATTCCTTCTACTAGGAAAAATGGGTTATTATCAGAATCACAGCATCCTTACTCATGGTCTCAAAGAAGGGCTCTTAAAAAAATAATTAAATCAGTGAAACTGATGGACTCGTTTCCTAAATTAAGTCAAATTTTTGAAGGGAATGGCAAGCTGGCATCTCAGTACAAGGTTTATCCCTCAAACTGATGGTCATGATGACCTGAGGTCACGTCATCACTTACATCCCTGGAGGCACACACTCAGATGGCATGTATGGAGTCCCACTGCTTTGAGGCAGCAATTTGGTATTACCTAAATATTGTGTGCATTTATTTGTTCTCAGTAACTTAATGCCTTTGAGGAGAGGAATAATGACGTGTAGAAAAGGTTGTTTTTATGAGCAGGTTTTCTGGACAACGTGTACCCAGTCAGAGGAGCCTGCTTCATAACCACATAGCAGTCTCAGCTGTAAGCTCCTGACTAACTGAAAATGCATTTTCTGATGTTTCAAAACACTTCAGTAGATGACTCAGTGAAATGTGCTTCTGTTCCATGGTAAGGGGCTCAGTGGGATCTGAATTCTCTTTTTTAACCACTGTGTTTTTCCTGCACTCCTCTCAGACTGAAGAGAGAGACTGTGTTTGAGGGTTAACAACAGCAGTACTAATATCCCATTGCATCTAATCAAGCTGTGTATGTCAGCAATGGATTATCTTTGAAAACATAACTACCCCATGTAAACAACTGCAACAGGCTCTCAGCAGCCTTGCACGTTGTGTGTCATTCCCAGAGGTGTGTGCTGCTGTCCATAGCCAGAGCAGCAGACCAAGGGCAGTGAGGGAAGAACAGCTGATGTCCCCCCATGGTCAGACACAGCCCAGGGGCCTCTGTCCAGTCTGCAGTGCCAGGGTCAGGGTTCTGCTCCCCACAGGAGACAGAGCAGGGCACAGCTGGCTCTCCCTGGCCTCAGCAGTCACACAGTGTCTGTGCTCTCCTCAGGGGGCTACGATGAGAACGATGTCACCTTCACCTGGCTGAGGGGAAACGACTCCGTGCATGGCATCGAGAAGCTGCGGCTCTCCCAGTACACAGTGGAGCGCTACCACACCCTGGTCTCCAAGTCACAGCACGAGACGGGTAAACCTGAGAGAGAAAAAAGCAGAGAAAGCTCTTGGGTATTCCCCATCCCATCTCCTCTCCTCCTGTGAGCTAGGATGGTTTGACTCAGTCCTGAAGCAGTAAAGCCATTAGCAGATCTTAATCTCACAAAAAGAGATGAACAGAAAGGTGATGACATCCTATTATTTGTAGTCAGGATATAAGATGGAAATCCACAGAAAGATGGAGGTTTAAAATATACTGTATTCATTTGATGGATTTTTTTTCATTCTCCTTCTTTTCCTCCACACATACCTGAAGAAAGTCTATTCCTTCTATCCAGGTGTGCAGCCTATAGACACTGCAGAGAGCAATGTCTACATTAACTAGGAGTAAAGTTAATTTTTTAAATATACATTTGTTTGTAAATTACAATTCTATCATGATGGAATAACATATTTTTGTAGATCAGAATTCAATGTCTTTTTCCTTATCAGTGTAAAATACTCTTTTCTCCAATTATAGGTACTATGAAAGGGGGCAAAACTTCCTCACAGAAGTTTTCCTCCATAACCTCAGAATGACAAGGTTTTTAAAATAACAATGTTTTGTTGTTTTGTTGCATACACAGCCCATGAACAACATGTACTTTGTTTCTACACTTCAATGGGAATTACATTTTAGAGAGCAGAACTATATCCTGAAGACACTACTGATCCAGACTCAGAACCCTTATGTCAGTATTTACAACAAATTGGTTTTAAAAGATGACTGAATTTTTTTGAGCACAAAAAGATACCATTCTTAAAAATCACAAATCACTAATGAAAATGGAGGTCTGATTCTCTGTGATGATGAGGCATAGGGATGCTTTGGGATATGAGCCAGAGCCTGCTGACATCAAGAAAAAAATGTTTTGTGTGTTTTTCAGCCATCAGATAAGGCTGACTCTGGCAGTACCCTTCAGAGCATGTGTTGGGAAAGGTGTGGTATGCTGAGTGTGAGAGAACAGGTGAGAGCATCAGCCCTGCTCTACTCCGAGCTGAAGCCCTGCTGTAACATTCCCGCTGTGCTCAGGGGCAGGAGCCCCTTTGCAAGGCATGTGCTGTTCAGATGGGGTTGTTCAGATGCCTCTTTGCCTCAGTGCTGTGTGTGTCCTCCTGAGTCTGGTGTGTTATCTGCATAAGCTCTGCTGAGCTCCATCAGCTGAAGGGCTGGTGCTGGGCTGCCCCAGTTTTACTTCAGGTGTCCTTGGGAATCTCACATTCACCATGTCTCTTCCTTTCATAAACAGGCAGTTACCCACGGCTGATATTACAGTTTGAACTGAGAAGAAATGTCCTTTACTTTATTTTGGAGACCTATGTGCCCTCCACTCTGCTTGTCATGTTGTCTTGGGTTTCTTTTTGGATCACACTGGACTCAGTGCCTGCAAGAACCTGCATTGGTGAGTTCTTGCCTGAGGAATGGAGAAGACTTAAACAGGCAGAGGAGCCTTTGAAGGCTGGGTAGACAGTATTTTTCTTGGGCTACCTACTCAGGGATAAATGGTCTGCTCACCTTCTGCTGTTCTTTGGGGCAGAGCTGGGTAGTTGTGGAGGAGATGCTGTGGAAGGGACTTGTGCCCTGTAGGGCTGTGTGTAGCTGAAGGTCCCAGGAGATCCACTGCAGTGAGTAGAGACAGAGCACACGGTCTTTGTGGTGTGCTTTGGAGGGAGGAGGATGGGGGGATTTTTTACTGAAAGCATGAAAAAGTAGATAGCAAATTGCTTGTTGGAGCCAAGCTGCCAAAGGCAGGGAGAGCCTGTGTGAAGCCAGTGAATGCTACAAAAGCATTTCAGTTGCTATGATGAATGATTTGGATTTGGTAAGGAGTCATGTGCTTTATCTAGCCAGCAACAGAGGGCAATGACATGAGCAGAAGGGTAGGCCAGGACTTCTCCAAAGTGTCTCTCTATTTTCCAAGGAGTTACAACAGTGCTTTCTATGACAACTCTGATGATCGGCTCACGAAGTTCACTTTCAAAAACCAACTGTTTCATTAAGGCCATTGATGTTTATCTTGGCATCTGCTTCAGTTTCATCTTTGGTGCCCTTGTGGAATATGCAGTGGCTCACTACAGCTCATCACAGAAGAGTGCAGCTAAAGTACCAGAAGAGGTAAGGACTGAGGTACCTTATTAAGGCCAGTGGTCTTGGACTGAGAGCAATTAGTTCTCTATTATCTGAACAAGACAAACGGTCTTCCTGCTATGGATACGTCAACAATGCTTCTTCTAATTGGCAATAAACCTAAACATTTGCATGTAACAAACACATGAATAGCACAGGATTGCTGTGTCTCTGGCAGACTTCTGAGCAGCAGCCTTAACTGGCAGTCCTGTTGGGTTCACAGGACCATATCCAGAGAGGCACTTGTGCCTGGCTCTGGATTGGGTCCATAGTGCTGAGCTGAGCTCATGTGAGCAGGAAGCATGTCTGCTCCTTTCAAATGCACCCAGAGAAGGGCCAGTATAACACAACTCTTTGCTCTTCTATCTGGTAACTCCAATAAGGGAGGTACTTCCTTCTGTCAGAGGAAAGCTGAACCCTTTTTCCTCCCTTTCCAGAAGATGCTTCCAAACATCTGTCCCACAGTGTTCTGTGCGGATTGTGAGAGTTGAGCTGTTCAAGGACTCTGCTTTAGTGTGAGAAATTAAATAATCAGGTAGGACTGTAGTCCAGTGGTCATCAAGGGCCCAAGTCCTATCAGGTTTAAAGGAGGCTTACCACCTCAGTTTGGAGTTCCCAGCTATTCGGTTACTGTGTAGACAGAAAGAGATGGCTAGACTGTAGGAGATGGATGTTGGATTACCCACAGTAAGACTTGCTCAAGGATCTAAAAATATCTCTAGAAATACAGTGGTGGAAACAGGCATCTCTGGGACTTCAGGCTCTCCTAGGATTAGGCAGCAGCTGAAAGGTATGTTTGAGTATTGGGATGACCACACATGATGCTGTGCTCTTATGTCTTTATCCTTATGGTCTCCTTCATCTACAGGAGAAGACAGATCTTAAAACTGTGCACTCTTGTTTCTTAGGGGCCTGCAAATGAACTGTCTGAAGAAATAGAAGAAGTTAACCTCACCAACATCTTCAACAATTCCATCACCAGCTATAAACAGAAAATCAGCTTCACAAGCATTGAGATTTCCAGTGATAATGTTAACTGCAGTGACTTGACCATGAAAAGTCATGAGAAAATCAAGGGTGTCTTGAGAAACAAAATGCACAGGATTATTGGTTATTTCACAATTCAGAACCCTGGCAACGTGGACCATTACTCCAAATTGCTTTTCCCTTTGTTTTTCATGGTGGTCAATGTGTTTTATTGGGCTTATTATCTATATTTTTAGTAGAAATTAGTTGCTTCATTCTCCTATTTCAGCAGGAGAGGAATTGTGCCACTGGGTGCATCCAGGTACCTAACTTCAGTGAATTCAATGTGGACAAAAAGCTTCCTTGTGTTTCCTGAGGTACCCAGCAGAGGTGTGTGAGATGGGCATGCATCAGCAGCACTGACTCTGACAGCAGCTGTTCAGCTGAGTGGCTGTTCTGGGCTCTTCTGCTCATGCCTGCATTTCATTCCACACCTCACCTGGCTGGAGATGGGTGTGCAGAATTCCACTGGCAGCTACAGAGAACTACAGAGGGCAGAATTATTTTGGTACCTTGGAACCTTAGAGTTGACATGTCCCAGAGGATGTATAGGATAATGACTGTTATTTTTTGTTTGCCAGAGAGAACAGAGGGACTGTGATTGTTGCCTCAATAGATGCTCTGTTGCAGTGAGAGCCCTGAAGCAGCAGCAGTAGCTTAGTGCAGTGCAGCAAAGGGATGCTCCCGTGCATGGTGCTCCTTTGTTCCGATTGCTGCAGTGCCAGCAAAGTGATTGGGTACTGCACAGTGGTGCCTCACTGCATTCAACATCTGTCACTCACTGAGGTAACCCTCACTTGCTGAAGTTCTCCACTCCCAAGACACATGGAAGGTTGTTGTTTGTAGAGCTGCATTTTTTCAGAGATTTGGGAACGTGAAATAGAGGTAGCAAAATCATTTTGTAACCCATCTCTTATACCCTTCCTGCTATTTTGCAGTTGAACAGATTCTACCACTTTCCATGTCTTCCTCACAAATTATTTTTTGTCCTGGAGAGTGTTACCTTCAGCCTTCACTGCTACAAGCAGCTCTCACTCCTTGCCAGCCATAGGTACAAGTGGCCCAGTTGTCATTCTCTCCTTTTATGTGCAGCTGTGGCAAGTCAGCAGTGCTGCTGGGTGAAAAGCACACTTGGGTTGGAGTAGGCTAGTCTAAATCATCCTTTCACTCTCTATTTTAGACTGAAAGACTGTTACTTTTTGAGAAAAATCATATTCTAATCGGGCTCTGGAAACTGCCCAAAGTCAGCTTTGTTTATCCTGCAATCAACAGGAATCAGGGTTTTCTTTTAAAGATAAATGACATGTGGGCACACAGTTACATTAAAAACCAATTGCCATTTGGTACTGTACAGCTTAAGAGTACTGGAAGCCTTTATTTGCTGATTGTAAAATGAACATGGTATGGCAGATTGCCCCACCCCAGCACCCTTTTTTTGGTCTGTGCTGCTTTCATCACTGAGAGGCGGCAATCCTGCAGTTATGTGGGCAGAACTGGAATTGCCTGCAGTGGCTCCATTCAGCAGTTCTGGTTGGGTGAGGCCTCTCAGTTTGTAACTAATGTTACAGTCTCAGCAGGCAGTGTTTGCTTAACTTAAGGATCTTTTCTTGTGGATTTCCAGAGAAGGTGAGCAGAGCATGTGAAACTATAGATTTTTTACTTTAATATCTTTTTATTGAACCACTTCACCATGCTGTACTGTGAGGAATTTAACCCACATATTCATAAATCATCACTTTTACAAAGAGCAGCACAAGTAGACAGAGGGGAACAGGCTGACAATGGCAAGTGGATAAACACAAACTCCAATAATGAAGTGTTGGCTTGTATATACTGGCATTTGAAGTCCATTCCATTAAATGTAATAAAGTGAATGTTTGTGATATGAACACAACCCCTCAGAGAGATTCTCTACTAAAAAAATCATTATCTCTTCTCTGTATTGGTTTCTTTCTTTAAAACCCAACTAAAATGCCCTACTGTGTTTTACACTAGCTGCCAAATATAAATGTTAAAAGGAATTTCTTTGTACAAAGCTCTCCAAGATGATTGAATCCAGCGGTTCCCCCAGCCGTGCCAAGGCCACTCCTAGCCCTTGTCCCCAAGTGCCACATCCACATGGCTTGTAAATCCCTCCAGGGATGGGCACTCCACCACTGCCGTGGGCAGTCTGTTCCAATGCCACCACCTTTCCAGTGAGGAAATTTTCCCCAATATCCAACCTGAGCCTCCCCCGGCCCAGCCTGAGGCCGTTCCCTCTCCTCCTGTCCCTGTTCCCTGGGAGCAGAGCCCGACCCCCCCGGCTGTCCCCTCCTGTCAGGAGCTGTGCAGAGCCACAAGGTCCCCCCTGAGCCTCCTTTTCTCCAGGCTGAGGCCCTTTCCAGCTCCCTCAGCCACTCCTCATATGACTTGTGCTACAGACCCTTTCCCAGAGAGGCCTTTTCCAATCTTAGCAATTCTCTGATTTCCAAAGGTGGCTGCCCACAGGGCTTGCTTTCTTTAGCCACAGCTTTTGTTGCAACTTCAATGCTTTGACATGGCTCAGGTCTGGCACCAGGGGTGAATCCTGTTTCCCTCAAGAGACAGGAGTAGTTTATGCAAGATCCATGTGCAGCTGAGACAAGGCAAGAGAATGTTGCTTATATCACAGCTTGGTTTCTGGTCACTTTCCCAGAGTAGGACCAAGATAGAAATATCTGTGCATTCACTGTCATGGAGAACATTCAGTATTGCTGTGAAAGAAAGCAGGAGCAGCTGAAGGAACATCCCCCATGTTTCTTCTCTGTGCCTGATTTCCTGGCTGGTTTTAGGGACAGGTAGTTTTTTGCTAATGTGACTTTCCATTATAAAGTTTCCATTGCTCTGGAAAATATTAACTGTGCTCTGTAGACAGACAGGCCCTGCAGTTATAAGCGGAATATCCTAAAGATTTAGTTCCCAGTAATAATAGGGCTAAACCACAGCACCACCAGAGGCAAAACCTATATTATTTGAAATAAAATTTCTTATAAATATCCAGCTATGAAGTAATTTTTTTATCAGTTCCTCCTATATAAACTGGACAAGGCAAACTGTCCTATCCATCAGCATTAAAGTTGCTGAAAAAAATTTCTCTGTATTAATTGTCTGCAAGTTTTGGAGATCTCCCTTTCCATTAGACTTTCCCAGGAAGCACTGTGGTTGCCACTCTGAAGAACTTTGTTGGTAGCAGCACCAGTGTCAGCTTTGGACTTCAGCCTCCTCATGTTCCTCCTGTCTCTGCCTCTGTAGAGGAGGGATGAACAGGCACCCACAGCAGCCAGAGCTGACATTGCTCAGACTGTCAGCTGCAAACACCTTGAAACATTGCTGAAGTCAGAACCGTGTGGCTTTGGGGTTTTCTATTTTGTTTTCTTTCAGCCACTCTCCAAATGCTTAGAGCACATTTCTTGCAGGTCTGCAGTAGGAGCCAGGCCAGTTTTCCAACCTCCTGCTGCATGTTGAACCCAGAAGGGGCTAAGAATAGCAAGGGGCACACATGGACGTTGCTGGAAACTTTCACACTCATGCCAGCCACACCCTGGTGGCAAAGGTAAGTGGGTGCCACCCAGAGCCCTACCTATATTTCCCACCCTTTGCTGCCCACTCCTTGCAGGACCCCCAGCCCACTGCCTGATTTCTGTCCTGCTGCTTGTAGCTAGCTGCATGTGCAAGACTCTTGTGTTGCCCTTTTATTCTCTGGGTTTGTGTGCCAAGGTCTGATGTGTTTTCCCCAAGCCCTAGTGTCTTTGAAGCCCTACTGTATCTGGTAGCACTCCCATGACACTGGTGATGTACACAGAAATGGCCTTTGACACAAAAATTGCTTCACTCTGCATGACACTGCAGTAAAACATGACACTTGGGTCATATGGTCTGTGGAAAAAAGAGGACTAATGGAAAAGCATTCCCAAAACAAAGGTAGAAGGTGGACAAAAGTTCAAGTTATTCTCTCAACGAGAAAAGGAATGATGATGACTCTTGCTTCTATCTGCAGTACATGATAGAAGTGTACATAAAAAGAGTTAAGAGGCTGGATTTGCCAGGGTGGAAATGTGGGCAGGGCATATGGGTGAAATATCCTCCTGGTATTTTCTGTGAAAGTCTCCTTGCTGCAACTCTCACCTCTCAAGAGAATGACTTCAGGGAAATGCTTGATTAACATCTGCTGATGTTTCCAGCACCACCTTTCTGTTCTGGGATGGGAGGCTCAGATGTTTCTGGATAAGACTGCACAGTTTTCAGAAATTTAGTCTACTTAAAGGACAGCAGAGACACAGAACAGGCTTGAAAAGAACACTTGATGTATCTGACTTCTTGGAAAGAAATAACTTATGGGAAAAGGAATTAGTAAGCCTTTATTGAAACAAACCCAGCCTTTGGTACCAGCACAGTCACATGAGGCACTTCTTTCGTCTTTTCAAGTTAAAATTTTGGTGTCTGCAGTGACCAACAATGAAAATGCTGAAATACATGACAGGAGAAATCTACAGTCAGCCATTGTTGGAGACAGGTGCAAGGCGAGTCACCAAAAGTCTGGTCAAAGGCTTTCATGGAAAGGTCAGCTTATAGTAGGGGGCAGACATTAATTTTGATTTTTTTAAATTATATGTGAAACCTTAAAAAATGAACCTCCATTTTAACCTACAAAGCAAATAATAAAAATGTTATTAAAATATGCAAAATTTATAATTTAATTATACAATTACAGTCTTATCGTTTAATAGCCCCAATGTATTCTGCATATTAGTGAACAATTGCATTCTTAAAGCTCACAGCAGAATCATTTACTTGAAGCTGGAGAATAAGTTGATTATAGATCTCCTGCTTTTGATTAATGGATTTAATAATCATGTTACAATAGGTTTAACTTACAGTTCATGTGCTTACAGCATTAATGATGAGATTCATGAAAGCAGTGTCAGCACATCGGACTGGCCCCAGAAAGGCCCTGCCTGCAGATCCCAGGACTGCCCCAGCCCGCGCTTCTGGGAGGAACCAGCACATGGCATCAGTCACCCCCGTTTGCCACTTACTTCAACAAAATTAAATACTGCTCTCAGGTGAGCTAAGCACCTCAACTGAAGCTCAGTTCTGGATAATATGGGGGGAAAAGTTTTCCTAGGAGATGGGTACAGTAGCAGGTAATGCACCTACCCACTGAACACAACCACTCGTAGCCTGATATGACCCAGTACAACAGGCTGAACATTCTTTAATGCTTCTTTTGGGCACATAATACAAGTATAAAATTCCTTGGATAGAAACACACTGAGGCAGCCAAGATTACCTATTTCTGAGGAATCTCAAATACAGGTGGTTAGTGCAGCCTAAGAGACAGAGCATTCTAGTTTCTAAACTTGACTCCACATGTTCAAGGAAAGGAACCATTGTAGGACAGAGAAGGTAGAAGGA
Source organism: Prinia subflava (assembly GCF_021018805.1). NCBI lineage: Eukaryota > Metazoa > Chordata > Aves > Passeriformes > Cisticolidae > Prinia > Prinia subflava. The sequence continues at coordinate 356,212 of NC_086262.1, forward strand.
CCATATGGAATATTTTTGTATTTTGCTGTTATTCCTCACAACACTCCTATGCATGTCTACGTAAGAACCAGGCCTACAAGTATGGCAGGAGCCACACTGAGAAACCTCCACTTAGTAAAAACTCACGTTGACACAAATATAAACAGAATAAATAGCCAAACCATATTTTGTCTGAAAGATCAGTACTGCAAAAATCACTAGCAACAGGATTTCAAATTGCATCAGCCACGTACCTTACCTATTTCTTATACAAAATAGAACAATGTGATACAAATCAGTATCACAAGTCAAGCTGAGCATAACACAGCCCAGGGCTGCTTTGCCATGTCCCCTTCCTGCCCATTATCCAACCTATTGTTTCCACAGGAAGGCGGCAGAACTCCTTGAACTGATCATGCCATATGGAAATACTGGGGAAAAGCCAGGGAAACTGCTTCACAGGCAGCACAGACCTTCCTGCTGAGACCAGGGCACGTGAATGCTGCTCCACCTCCCTGTTCAGGACATGATTCTCCAAGGTGTTATTTCCCAGGTGATAACAGCTGGCTCCCCATCACTGCAGCCTCCTGAGCTCTTGCCCTGCAGGCTGCACTTGGGGGCTGCTGGCTCAAAGATCAGGGCACGGCGCTGTTTGTCCTGCAGCTCCAGCAGTGACATTCATCCACAGCTGCTTGTGTTTCCTTCTGGGAGATATTTAGGGTTCATTTAAGGTTTGTGCTGAAAATCAACACTTTTCCCTACAAAAGCAAACTTCAGGGATTACAGACATCCTGAAACAATGCATATTTTATTCCTGAAGCAGATGGGACTATGCCTTTAATATGCCTCTTCAAACCCAGCTGTGCATCCTGCTCACTCTCCCTCCCTCTCCTCTGCTCTGACTGCCACACATCCATCCAGTGAGGGGAGTTCTCCTCAGCTTGTCATAGCTGGCTTGATAATGAAAGACATTCAGAGGGTTACCAGGCCATTTCTCCATGTTATACCACAATCCTTTAACCTCAATGTGTTCCATATGATCTCAGGAATCTGTGACCTCAGCTGCACATCATCCGCCAGGTGGCAGCTGCTTAAACGAGACCGCAGGCACTGTAATTTAAAGGCTGAACTCACCAAGAATTCAGATTACATGAGTCAGGTAAATGCCAAAAAAGTTTTCTAGCATATCCATGATGGGTCTCCTCTGTGCCAGCTCACAGGAGGTACTTTCTTATGATACACTCACTGTTTTACAGCTCTAAGATCCCAGGTCTCCTGAGAGATGCCAGACAAAGCTCACCATTACCAGGTGAGCAGGGTGAGCAGGGGTGGAGCTGGCCTGCAGCCCCTTCTTGCTTCAGCTCAACTTTGCACATATGGCTTCACCCCTATAAACATTCCCTTACTTCATATGAGCCTTCGCAAATCCTTGTCCTATAGGTATTTATCTCCTACAGCTGTACAGATAATGAAATAGACTGTGATGAGTAGACCCTATAATACAAAACTAGATGTCTGTTTAGGACTTGATAAAGAAATATGAAATAAAACACACGAAGCAGGACAAAAGAATCAATTTCCCATTAAATTGAGGGGGTTTTTTTCTAACTCTCAATGTTAAAAGTATCAATTACACACATGACTTACTTGTTTACAGTCTGATTCAGAGTTCAAAGCAAAAACTTGCACCTACAGAATATGAATTATCCCAGTGATCAGAGGAAAGGAACCAGTGTCCTGCAGGTATCTCCAGGCTGGCTTTGAGAAGTCTTATCAGTGTAGGCTGAGAGAAATTATATTTTGTGGTGTTCAGGAGAAGGAAGTGATTTTGAAGCAGCCTGCTCCTTAACTCAAAGGAAGAGGTAATCTAAAATGGTGCAGAAGGTATGGAGCTGAACTTGGGAAAAGCCATGGAAATGTTTGGGATGAAAAGTAAACATATGACCTCCAAAGATTTGCGTTTGTGAATACTGACAGAGGATGCAAGGCTGGTACAACAAAAGACATCCTTCACTGAGCTTATACAAGCAGTTGCATGCCATGAACAAAAAACGAGGAGGAAAAGCTGCTTGTGGAAGATTTTAGGAGAAGTAGGCAGAAGCATATTTTTTATTTCAGCATGTTAACAGTGTCTTAGTTTTATGTGTTTATCTTCAAACTGTGATGCATGTAGGGTTATTTTAAGCTAACACCCAGAGACATTTACTTTGTAGGCAGTGGTGATCCTTGACCCATGGCATTGAGCTATGCTTGCAGGGCTACAAGTCCGTGATGCTTCACTTCCACCTCCACAGCCAGGAAGACAAATTGCTGCTGAGCTGCATGTGGTTTGAATAATAGTTACAGCCTATGGGCTACAGACACAAAATCTCAGCAGCAGGGCAAGGGAAGGAATATCACAGAATCACCAGGTTGGAAGAGACCTTCAAGATCACCAAGTCCAACCCAGCCCTAACACCTCAACTAAACCATGGCACTGAATGCCACATCCAATCTTTTTTTAAACACATCCAGGGATGGTGACTCCACCACCTCTCTGGGCAGACCATTCCAGTATTTTATCACCCTTTCTGTAAAAAACTTTTTCCCAAAATCCAACCTATATTTCCCTTGGTGCAGCCTAAAACTGTGTCCTCTCATTCTGTCAGTTGCTGCCTGGAGAAAGAGACCAACCCCCACCTGATACAACCACCTTTCAGGAAGTTGTAGAGACTAATAGCTGTAGACAGATTTCTTCCAGGAGATAAGGAGCATGTCTAAACCCTGAGATGGAGAAGAAACAATGCAACACCAGGTCAGAAACGACCCTGCAAAGCCATCTCCCTGAACTGGCAGCCATTTATGCACAGAAAAAGCATGGAAAGAAATCCATGCTACCTCTTTCATCTTTCCTCATAACCTGCAGTATAAGCACATCTTAAGAAACTAAGGCAGAGGAGTGCTTTGAAAAGATGAGCACAGCATCTAATAGTTCAGTAGAATCTCCTTCTGAAGCTGTAGCATTTTGCTCATGTTAGCCTGTGCTCTAAACCTTTGCACATTGTTCTTAAGAGGCAAACATGGACCACATTATTTTGTGTTGCAAAGCACAGTCACCCATAAACACTGAAGAGAAAATATATGGAGAGACAACGATAGGTCCTTTAATGGTTACAGGCATATTTCAGGTTAAACCTGGGAGTTTAAAGTCAATTCCAGCTCTCTTGGATTGCCTCTTGCTTGTATAGAGCCTGTAAATAAAGTGTTAATTTAGAGCCCCTAGCTGTGATCAGGAGTGGATCACATTTGGTGCTGCACCAAGCTCTAGTCTCTGGAGTACTGGTTAAGTCCCAGGGCACTGGGCTTTGGGGTGCTACTTTGTACACATATTTACCTTTTTGTGATGATCTATTTTGCCTGATGGAGAGGAGGGGCACTCATAGCAGTGAATTTTTTCATTTTACACTCCTTTACCCTGTTCCCCTTTCTACAATAGCTGCAATGTAGTGTTTCAGTAGAGCAAGGCTTTGCAAATTTGGCTCAATGAGACACAGAGCAAAAAGCTTTTCAGAGAGCTTCAACTCAGCTGTCAGAAGGGGCAGTTTGGTCTCTGTGCAAGCAGTACTCACATTCCAAACTGCATCAGAGAAAAGCTGCTGGGTTTTTTATGCATTTTTGTTATCAGTTCCAGATTAGGAATCTGATACTCATTTTTTCTTAAAGCCTGTGTTTGGAGTACAGCTTATATTCTAAAACAAAACCAGGATTGTGATGTTTTTCTCTCACTAGCTTGCTCTTTTTTTGGTTTGTTTTTCTTTCCTCTCCTGGCTTTATTCCAAAGACCTTTTCTGCTTTTTGTTACACTCTCGAGATGAAGCACTGGATGGTTACAGCAGTGCTGGTAGCACTGGTACAGGTTTCGCAGAGTTTCCCTGCCTTGTACCACCGAGGCTGGTGGAGACTGCTCAGGGAAGGAGATAGTTGTGGAAAATGTGATTTGGCACTCTGCTCTGAGCCGAAGGACTGTCCGGCCGGGACTGTGCTGGATCGCTGCGGCTGCTGTTCTGAATGTGGGAACGTGGAAGGTCAGATCTGCGACTTGGACCAGGGCAATCATTTCTACGGGCAATGTGGGGATCACCTCGAGTGCACGTTGGATGCTGATGAAGCAAGATTTGGGGAAGTCCCTGAACCCCAGTGTGTGTGCAAATCTCAAGAGAGCATCTGTGGATCTGATGGGAAAACCTATGAAAACATCTGTCAGTTCAACAAGGCTTATGCTGCAAAAAGAAACATCAGCATGAAACATAAAGGGCCATGTGAATCAGGTAATGTGAACAGAGGCACTTACACACTGAAAAAGGAGCTGATTCTTATCTTCAGATGTGTTACTAGCTATTCTAACTTCATTAAACTAATACTGTGTTTTTGTTTCAATTATCATTATTCTGTTATAATACTACTTTGTGTTAAACGTGTTTCATCATCTCGTACTTAATCTTGTCTGTTATAAGCCTCTATATTAGACTAGTGGATTAAGTCTCATGGTGACTAATGAGGCATCAATCAACAACCTGGATCTGTTCTGAATAATTAGAGTATGATTACTATAATCAGAGTATGATTTTTTTTTTTACACAAGTTGTATGTGTAGTTGGAAATCAGTAAACAGATGTGATAGTCTGGGAGGAATGAGCAAATGATTGTTATTGTAACAGGACTGACCTAATTTTAAAGTGGTGATAGTAAAGCAGATCTTATTGATATAGGTAGATATAGATATAGATATAGAGATATAGAGATATAGATGATATAGATATAGATATCAATGATATAGATAGATATATCTCCTGTGTATACATACACACACAGAGGTATATATATGCATGTGTGTATATATGTGTGTGCATGTGTGTATCTACCTGTGAGGATACATGGTAAGCATTGAAGCAGAGGCAATAGAAGAAGATAGGGTTTAATTAACAGCTCTGTTCTTTTTACCAAAAAGGCCCAAAATAATCCAATTCAGAATCATCATAAAATCTAGCTAACCCATGAAAAAGAAATCCAAATAGTAGAACAGAATAAAGCTGAAACAATTTCCCTAAAGTACTCTTAAAATGCACAGTGGTCTCTCATGATTTTTAGTGGAAGGATTTGTGGGTGGGCATACAGGGGACTCCTGCTCCCTGCTCATATGCTGTTCCCATTCTTTGCGTTACTACAAGTCATTACTCCTGGGCATCTTTCACTTAAGATACAACCATAAAATGAAAATGTGAAGAGGCTTTTGTTTGTTTCTAAATGAGAAATTACTGTGGTTTTTTTAAGTTAATCAAATATTTTCCCAAATGAAGTAAGTAGAAGAGGTCTGTGGGTCACAAATGGGTCACAGTTCTGGGAATCTGAAATTGCAGCACTGACAAAGCACTACGTATGGGAATAACTCGGGTATATTTCACACACTCCTCTCTAGCATCTTAGACAGTGTGCTGTGGTTTTATATGGAATAAACGAAGGATATTGAAAACTTAGAAAAAGTGATTAACAGCTAATATCAGGCTTCTTTCCTCTTTCTCTATCTGCAAGAGAAAGATGCATTAGAGAATCGTTTATTTGCTACCGGTATTAAGCCGGGAAACGAGGCTTGTCAGGAAAGAGACATTCATGCCACTCTGCAGTACAATGGAAAGCCTGTTAGCTTGGGAAGGAGTCCTTGTTTGGATTGAGCAGAAGTAGTTCTTGTGGCATAACCCCTCCAGAAGATTTTGGCCAGAAGTGCCACTCCCTTAGCAAGGGCCGGTCACTTTGCAGCAGCGGCAGCTGCTCAGGCACACAGGCTTAAAACAGTGGTCCTTCTAATTAATTTTACAGAACTAGCCGTGTACAAGAGGCTTTTTAATTTGGAAGTACTACCACTTCTAATTGCTGGTGTCATCCAGCAGCTCCCAGTCGCCCCCGAGGCGTATCGCACTGCTGCTCCTCCAGCAGGAGAAGGACCTTGGCTGCTCTGCATGCAGGCATCATCACCAGCGCTTTCCCACTGCTTCCCTGGCTCTCCAGAAAAGCTGGAGCCTCTCTCCAGGAATGCAGAGAATTATCCTAAACGCTCAGCTTACTGAACTGTACAGAAGCCTGCGGATACTTCACAGCCGTGTCACTGCTGCGCAGAGTTTAGTTAAGAACGAGGCTGTGGAGAAGGAAAGCGCCCAGATGGAGCATGCCCGAGCTGGGCAGAGCGCTGGAGCTTGGGCAGGGTGCTGGGCTGGCAGCGATGGGGGTGACAAATGCACTTTTGGTCCCCGAGGTGCCGCTGCCCACGCTGGCTCGGAAGCTTTAGAGCCCGGCCGGAGCCCGGGGCTTGGAGCGCTGCAGAGAGACTCGGAGGGGCTCAGATGGGCTGGGAGGGGCTGCAGAGAGGCTCGGAGGGGCTCAGATGGGCTGGGAGGGGCTGCAGAGAGGCTCGGAGGGGCTGCAGAGGGGCCCGGAGGGGCTGCAGAGAGGCTCGGAAGGGCTGCAGAGGGGCCCGGAGGGGCTGCAGAGCGGTTCGAGGGGCTGCAGAGCGGTTCGAGGGGCTGCAGAGGGGCTCGGAGGGGCTGCAGAGGGGCTCGAGGGGCTGCAGAGGGGCTCGGAGGGGCTGCAGAGGGGCTGCAGCACGCACAGCGGGGCTCGGAGGGGCCGCCACGGGCGCGGCTGTGCCGGGAGGCCACAGCCCAGGCCGGGCACGGAGGGCACCGCGCTCCGCCCCGGCCGCTCCGGGGACAGCTGGTGACAAAGGGCAGCAGGAACCTGGCTCTGAGAGGAGCAAACGCTGCAGCACGAACTGTCCTGATTGCAATTTGCATGCGAAACAAACACTAAGCACTGTGGGGTTTTGGTACCAAGCTATAAATAAAACCTTCACTCAGCTCAAATACTTTGCTTTGTTTTTTTCTCCTTCAAAGCATCTGCTGTTTCCCCTTGATGCCAAATGGATTAATTGTATACAGCAACCAATGAATAAATAAATAACAATAAACTCCTTTCATCAGAGGAGTACAGCCTTTCATCTTTCTTCTCCTGCCAGAAAAAGGAAAAGGCCTGGCTCACAAAAGAAACTTGGAAAAATCCTTTCTTTTCCTGAAAGCTAGTTTTTATCAGTTTATCTAATAATTTACCAGGGTTACTAAGTACATTGATTATATACAGATTCTCCACACTTAAACCATCCTCATTCACATTCAAACAATTCTCCCTGATAATTTAACGAACTAACAGAACAGTCTAGCAGTGATTCTTTTTAGCTGTTTCACATGATTTATTTTAAATGTAAATTCTGGAGTAAAAACAAATAAACAAGGCACAAAAATTTCCACCACCTCCATCTAATCAGACATAGATTAGCAAAAATTAATAATATACAATGTGAGAAAAATATCCTATTAATTATGTAATTCGTTGGTCTGGAGTGATATAGGGTTGATTGTGAAAGGTGAAACAGTATTTTGACTTTTCTTGGCTTCTGGTTTATGTCTTCTGTAACACAGAGGGATAATTCATGACTGACTGGGACTGTAAAAGGAAAGAAGCAACTCCTGCCCATTCAGCTCTGGATGCCAGGACATCAGAACGGTCCCCATAGCTATCAACAAAAATTTATCTACTCCAGGAATTAAAATGACACATTATCATAAGAGTACAGCTCTGTGTCTAATCAATCTATGAAATCAAAGTACACACAGCTATGCATGGGAGAATTTGTCTGAACACAAAGCCTGAAGCATTCAAAAATTAAGTTTATAAACTTCTGTTTAAATTGTAGAGAACATTACTTCAATTTTCCTCCGCAAAATACAGCAAAATGATGTTGTGAGATTGTAATATTTTATTTCTGAAGGCACTTCAAGTTCGGGTGGACAATGAAAATATTGGTGGTGTGTTGAGATTCAGAAAGGGCAGTTTGGTTAGATCAAAACTGCTTCTTGCTGTGAGTCTTAGGTGATGACACTCCTGGTCAGTCCTGGACCCATCTGCAGGACTGGGACCACGGCCAGGCATTTCCTAGCTGTCTGCTGTATTCTCCGCACAGTTAATGGCAAGAGGGGTGTTCCCACTGTGGAATTATCCTGGTGCATGGTATACAGCATATATACTGGACAGCTGTAATGTGGATTTATAAGTCAGACCTTTGTGTCATCCAGACTCTAGATGTGTTCCCATGGGTGGTGAGCTCATAGCACAGTGACATGGGCAAGACCCAGTCCTTGGCCACACATCAGTGTTGGCAGGGGATCCACAGTACACCTGAGTTAACAGCACAACAAAAATACTCACCAGGCAACATCTGCCTGTTTGAAGAGTTTTTTACACTGTCTCTGTGGGAACAATTTAAAGAATTTTTAATTGAAAAACTAAAAAAATTGGCTCACTCCTGTAAGTCAATGTAGACTTTTGGTTTCTTTTGTACATTTTAGGCTTAACTACAGTGGATGTATTATTAAAAGGAGTGCGGTTTCTATTTATTTTAAGATTTAAAAGTAAGCTTTAATATCAGGTCCTCTGTGATCAGTTCATAGGCAAAAGAAATTTCTCATCCAAGATATTCAATTAATGCTGATTACATAAAGATTTTTGAAATAATAGACAGATTCTGAATGTACAGTTCTCATGAAATAACAGGCATTTAAGGATTTAAGTTTCCTAGTTTGAAAACCCTTACTTTTGAAGAGTAGAAAGATTGTTTAATGAGGCATTTATAAATGGGAAGATTGATCATTTTCAGTATAATTTAGTATGCATTTAGTATTTTCTGCACAAACACCAATCCTGAAAAACTGACATGGAACAGATTGTTACCATTTCAAATGTCGAAGAATAAATGCTGCAGCTAGGTATTGATTCAAATGTTGCAAGTAAAATATATTAATTGTTTTTATTAATAATATTTTATTAATTTTTAAAAATGTATTATTTTATTATTTATAGAAACTTTAAGTTTCTATTTCCAAGCATCTGGGATGTGAGGAAAAAAAATTTAAAAATCAACACAAGCCAAATCACCCAGAAAATGCATTCCATTTTGAGCACTTGTCTGGAAATAGAAAGAAAACAGGTTTAGAAGGCAAAACAATTCTTGTTGTCCTTAAACAGATCAGGGGGCGGAAAGCAGAGATCTCCAACGCAGGAAATTTTTGCTGCCAGTAAATCCACTGTTTTGTCTTTGCGGCCGGACATGCTCATTCCCTGCGAAACGAGAGATGAGCAGACGCTCACACTCACAGAGGAACGGATGGCCCCGACCGGGGAGGGGGAACCGCGGACGGGTTGTGGTTCCGCTGCCTCCAAGGCCCCGGGCTGGCTCCCTCTCGTGGCCGCCGGCAGCTTTTGCTTCGGGAAAAGGGAAAAATGAGAATTCCGAGGCAGTCAATAAACACTGGAGCGGGTGACAGTACGAGAACATGAGGAAACAAGTAAGTGGAAATGTAACAGGTATAATAAGCATCACATGAAACCTTACAGAAATAACTGAATTTCAATCCCTTTCATTCCTAACACAAATATTGGATGACATCCATAGCAATTGAGGATAAATGTAAAATGCATTAATGCTCTTGTAACTTGTGACATCCATTGTTGGAGTCTAGAACATCCCTCTGGCTACCCTGGAGGGTTTGGAGACTGGACAGGGGGGTCTGGGATCTGTACAGGGGGGTCAGTTAGACCCACACAGATCCCAGGAGGACACTGCCTCTGATTTCTGTCCGTGGGAGTGAACACTCACATGCAGGAAGAATCATAAATCCTAAGAATTTAAAATAAGTAGTGGATGGTTTATTATAGAATATAAATATAGAAATTAGGATTCTTAGCATATGGGGCTGAAGAGACAAGATGGAGGAATTGGGGAGCGGCCCCTGTGCTCCTTGTTCTTGCTCTCGTCCCCCATCTTGTGCTGAGTTGGGTTTTAGAGATTGGCTTAGAGTAGAACTGACATGTTAGTATAGGTAGTAGGTATTGGTAAAATTTTGTAAATAAAAAATACGTCTCAGACAGTGGTTGGGTCAGGGGTACCGTACATAAGGTGCGGGGCTCTCTGATCCGCCCAGTCTGCCACGTGTCCTGCTCTGCAGAGATACCTTGCAGAGCTGAGAAAGAACTAAGATAAGGTACCCTGCTAGGGAAGTGCCTGGCAGAGCTGAAAAAGGACTGAGATAATGAAGAATAAACAACCTTGGTAATGCGCACCGGCGGACTCAGTTTGTCGTCTCTACCCCTGGTGTGTAACACTTAGGGCAAAGAGAAGACTGAAAACCTTATTACCTCTGGGAACAGCAACCCAGGGGAAACTCCCAGGGAACAACAACCTTGGGGGAACCCTTATTACCTTGTGGGCCAGCAACCCCAAGGAGAATCTCAGGGAAACAATAACCTTGAGAATCCATAACAGTTCTCGGCAATGTTTAGCAACTTCAAGGCAATGTTGCACTCAGAAAAAGCCAGCAATAGCAGCATTTTGGCTTTTAGCTAACCAAAATGTAACACATTCAGAGCTGTCACACCATCAAATCACCCTGTGACTCCAGAATTTCCTGTGCTTTCCTCTCAGCCCAGATCGGGTGCTGCCGGCTCTGCTGGGAGGCCCGGGCCTGGTCCACAGTGGCAGCTCATGGGGCAAAATTAAGCCCTCGATTTCCACTTGGCTTCCACATCCATCTGCAAGGCGAAGAACAGACCTGAATAAGTGTTTTTAGAACACACAGACACAAGGTTTTCTGAACTTTAAAGGATGCTTAGAATCATGTAGCTCTTCACAGTATGTGCGAGCCAAAAGGCAAACACAACTGATGGTATCCTGTGAAGCAGGGATTAACGTTAACAAAACTTTTGTCTTTGTGCTCTTTGTGCTCACTTCCTAAAATACCCTGTCGCTTCTTTGCAGCTCCTGTTATTTCTATGCCGCCTCAGGATGCCCAGAATTACACTGGCAATGATGTCATTTTTGGCTGTGAGGCGTCGGCCTATCCTATGCCACAGCTTGAATGGAAAAAGAAGGGGAGTAAAATGTTTTTGCCAGGAGATGACACCCACCTCTCAGTTCAGGTAAAATGTGAATTTACCATTGCATACAGTTTGGGAACAGGATCAGGGTGGGTAATCTTTGAATTCCTCCTACAGAACACAACAATGTTGAGATAAATTGATTCCAAATAGGGGCCCTGTGACTATGCAAAGAATGATGATTTCTGTCAGTGCTTCAGCAGTCCCAGCAGAAGGAACAACAGCTGGGGTATCACTTATGCTTGTTTGGGAGACTTTAGTCCAAGCCAGTTGAAACTGTCATGAAGTCAGGAAGTTCCCCTGGAATGTCATGCCAATCCATAAAGCCTGGCTGCTGAGTGTCAGCTTGGTTAGTTTGCTTTAGCCCTCACAACTCCCCCAGAGTCACTCCCCATCTCCTCCTGAGCTTGAGCATGGGTAGAATGCTTTGAAGAAGCAGCAGGTGGTGCTGGGGCAAGGGACAGGAGGAGCACAGGGAAGAGTGGCGTGAAGAGGAACAGGAGTGTGAGCACTGTGCAGGGCAGTGAAGGTGAAAGAGCAGAGAGGGGAAAGCACAAACACAGAGGTGCAGAGCAGCAAGATGTAAAACATAGGGCAGCAAGAATTAGCAGAATCAAAGCATGATGCCATTAAAAAAATGGCAAAAATTGTAATGATACTTAATCCATCCACAATTATTTTGAGAAATATCATGGTGTCTGCTAGCTACTTAATTTCAACCTTTTCTTTCCTTCTCAAAGGCAAGAGGTGGGCCTCAGAAATATGGTGTGACAGGCTGGCTGCAGATTCAAGGCCTCAAAAAATCAGATGAGGGCATTTATATCTGCCACACCAAAAACAAGCATGGTGCAACATATGCTTCTGCAAGATTGAAAGTCATTGATGGTAATTTTTTTTTTTTTTTTTATGTAAAAAATATAAAAATGCATAGAAGCAAGATCCAAAGGTTGGAATGCAAATGAGAAGCATAGGAGAAACTACCCAAAGCTGCCCTTATTTTCACTCTTCTTGTGTGCTTTTCTTTTACTTTATCCCTAACAGGTTTATATAGTAATATTTTGCCGCAAATTATACCAGCATCCAGAAAACAAAAAGCTGTGGATTGGAGCCATACAGCTGAGACACATTATTCCACTGTCCTTATCCCAAAGAAGTCCTTTGATGTTAGCAGGACCCAGAACAACAGCTGGTGTAACTGAGGGAGTCTTTGAATCATGTCAGATCTGCTTAGCTGTTTATTTTTCATAAAATTAGGAAGGAAACAGTTGTTGTTCCTTAATGAGAGTGGTTCAAAAGATGTCAGAAATAGCTTTACTATTGATTTGCTTTGGGCTAGCCGTGCAGAATAATAACCTTCTTCCTCCACGGAAAACTGTTTTTCCTGGCAAATTCAGGATAAAGATACATTGTCATATTTATCTCCTGGTCTTGGGGACTTTGTCACTTGTCCAGTTTCTACAAGTGGCTTTCAAAGCTTTATTTTCTCTGGGAATATTTGCAGATGCACAGGAGCTGCAGAGGACTGATATCTTAATACATATATCCTGATATATTTAATTCCTAATACTAGTTTACTAGTATTAGGAATGAAATGCATTTTCATCATGTCCTCAGCACAGGAAATATATGGAACTGTTAGAGTAGGTCCAGTGGGAGCCATGTGGGTGCTTCAAGTGCTGGAGCACCTCTGCTCTGGAGACAGGCTGAGCAAGCTGCTGGTAATAAGCCTGGGGAAGAGAAGGCTCTGGGGAGATCCCAGGGCTCTTCCAATCCCTAAAGGGGAAGGACAAGAAGGAGAGAGAAGGACTTTTTATACAGGCAGATAGTAGTTGGACAAGGGAGAATTGTTTTAAACTAAAATAGGAGCGATTTAGATTAGATGTTAGGAAGAAATTCTTTACTCAGAGCATGGTGAAGTGCTGACACAGGTTTTTCAAAGAAGCTGTGGCTGCCCCATCCCTGAAGTGTCCAAGGCCAGGCTGGATGGGGCTTGGAGCAACCTGGGATAGTGGAAGTGTTCTTGCCCATGGCAGGAGGTGGAACAAGATGAGCTCTAAGATCCATTTCAAACCAATCTATTTTGGGATTCCATGATTCTATATAGAAATTTGCTCATGACCTTCAGTGGTATGAGCTCAAGTCATCAGCTAAAACTCCTGTCTTTTTCACAGAAAACAAGGATTGAGAAACTCTGAGCTTGCTGTACAAATCCAAACCCATACTTTCCTCTGTGTTTCTATCTTCAACTAATTTAACCTGAATTCAATTATATCTTGCAGACCCATCTCCTGCATTTGCATTTCCTGCTGGCAGTAGAAGTGCAAGCTACAGCATTGAATACAAGGAGTATTATGACAATTCTGATGAGGAAGATGATGAAGAATATGAATCCGGGAACTACGATAATGAAAACAACTCTGAATAATAATTTTTATACATCAGTTGTCTAAATCCTTTCACATTGTTATATTTACTAGTAGTCTCTAGTAGTTCTGTAACAGGCTCCTGTGGTAACACACATACTCACCTGTGTATCCACCTTCCTGAAATGCAGCTTTGGATGAAGTGTATCATGCTACTCATCAGAAATAAGAACAGTTGTAACACCATATATTTAGACTATTAAATAACATCCTTCACAATGCACCATTCTACTAAGTATGCTGAAAGGATCCAATTTTATATTAATTTTTAAATTATCTTATTTCTTTCAAACATTCTAGTTTGTCTAGCAAAACTGCCAATAGTTAAACAATATTTTTACTTTGTATCAATTTTCTTTTTTTTTCAATAAAGTACTTACTAAGAAATATCAAGAGATTGTTCACATGGCAACAAGCCTAAGGAAGTACGGAGGTTGCAAAACAGTCTTTAATCTCCTTAGTTCATGTTTTCTCATAAGTTTCAGCAGGATTTTCCTTCTCATTTGAAATTTTTTGTGTCTCATCAAAGGTATCTGTCTTTTGGGGGATGATTTTGTTTACTGTTAATAGATACATGAAGCAATCATGGTCTAAAGCCAGTAAGTGCTGTTTTACAGTCAATACTCAAACACAGCCAAAAAAGATTCCTTGTGCCTTCAAATCTGTGAGCACACCTTTGGGCTGCTTCTTGTAACAGCTCCTGCATTGCTCCCCACAGCAAGGGCTCCCTCCCAGCAGCCTGGGAGCAGTTCAGGGCTCGGGATCATGATCCCTGAACAGGATACTGACTGGGGGGCATTCCTGCAGTTTAAGGGCAGCAGCTGCTCCGTAGCTCCCCTTCAAACACACAGGGATTGCACTCCAGAGTCAGGATCTGCTCTTTGTCTGGCGCTGTGAACAAGGTGCCCCTATCCCCAAGGCATCAGTATTGCCAGGCTGCTGGAAGGGCAGCAGGAACACAAACATTGTTCCAACTGATCCATGAACCAGACAGCAAAGGAGATGGAGTCAAAAACACAGCCCTTCCAAGGGCTGAGTGAGCACCCTGAGAAATTTCTCCAATTGCTTTTGTTAACTATATACGTGAAGGCTATCTCTGAGTTAATGGATAATGGAAAACATCAACCCTGCACTTACACCTCTGGTTCCCACTTGGCTTAGGGTAGATGAACAGCAGTAAATTACTGAACACATTCACGACTAAAGCAGCAGAAGCTCAAGCATTTGCAGGGAAAGCCTTGGTATGTGCATGTTCCATGCAGTGATCCCTGCACACACTAAGGTCACCACCAGCTGGGTTCAGGGTGACAAGGAGGCTTCTTTAAGGGCACTCTACACATACACTGTGTAGGATTTTTAATGCATATACACTGCCTCACAAATTCTTCTTTTAATGTGCTATTTGTGCTTTTTTTTTTTTTTTTCCTTTCTTTCAGAAAGATTTTTCTTTTCAATTTGAAATTCTTTAAGAAATTGGCTATAGACTGTGTTTGCCCTGAGGTGTTATTGACCTCTGTCCAGCAAACAAACAAAGAATAATTTATTTCATTTCAGGCTTCATGGGGTATTGTCAGCTTATGACAAGAAAGTGTGCCATTGTGTTATTGAAAAAGATTAATTAGTTTTAATTAGGAATAGGAAGTTGCTTCATATTTAACTACTGATTTTGTTTTTATGGACTCTTTCTGGTCTTCTTAGAGACATGGTAATAACTTTTTTTGCTTATCCACTATATATTAATGTAAACATAATATTATCTGATAGAAATTACTGATTAGTTTTTATGGAACTATTTAATATGCAGACATATACTCAAGATCAATTGTGATCTGCATTGCAAATAAATGGATTAGATTACTAAAGTAATCATTAAGTGGTGGCAATATATACTGGTATAGTATAGTACATGGCACAGAAAATAATCTTGAAAACATTAGCCAGAGAAAGAAATTAAAATTCTTCAGGGCCTTTTGCTGTTGTTAAGGGAAAATGAAAAATGGAAAGAGAGGAATGTTTGAATGAGAAAATGTGCAGCAGAACTCTAGCAAATACCAGTCTGCAAGTGTTTGGCCTGATGGAGTATGTCTATTTAAGAGAAGCTAACAGTCCCTGAAAAAAGAATTTTAAGTTAAATATATTGCATTTCTCTCTCTATGTATTTTTTAATATTTAATTTTAATATTTAATAAATTCTTGTAAATTATCAGCCATTCCTTTCAGTAAGGAAATTGCATTTTAAGAAAAATCTCAGTGTGATGCAAAAAACGGAACATTGATACCTTGAAAAATTCCTAGGGTTTTGGTTTGGTGTGGGGTTTTTTTGTGTGTGTGTTTTGTTTGTTTGTTTGTTTGTTTGTTTTTGGTTTTTTGTTTGTTGTTGTTGTTGTTTTGTGGGAGGGGACACAAATGGCTGATTTTGTTTATATGTTTTAATCAAGTAATTTAGTATTAAATTTTAAAAAGTGTGGAGAAGACTCAGTCCTCTCTAAGCAGTATACTGGTGTGGATCTCATTGTGAATGTACTGCCTGTAGCAACAAATCTGTTCACCTAAGGCAAAGGAACAGCCAGTTCAAGAAGTGAGGTTTATTCCAGCAGCGGGAAATGAGCCCGGCTTGAGCTGAAAACAATGTGTTAGTCCTGTATTTCGCAGGGCAGACTTAAAGCCTTCTTTAATTGAGTTTCCACAGAAGATTGTTAGATTTTGTTACATGCAAGTCTGAACTTCATGGCACAGCTTCCTCCTGCCACACAAGCACCTTTACTTGTCATTTCCCCCTCACACTTGAAGGTAAAGGAATTGTACAGAAGTTGCTCGAGAAATTACACTGAAGGACCTTTGAGCAGGAGCCTGACATAGGCTAGGGTACTTTCACAATCTAACATTATTACTTGCTGTGTTCAGGTTTTGTCAGCTATTAGTCTAGGAATCCACTAATACTTTAACTGGAGCAATTTTCTTCCCCTTAAAATAATCAGGATATAGCTGACAGAAATCAAATCTAGAAAGGCAACTTTTTGTGTACCAGAGATTCATATTATTCAGGTGATGGTTAAAGGGGGTGCCAGGGCTGCCCTGTACAGCTGAGCACAGTGTGGACTCCCTGCCTGCCCCTGAAATAGCTTTGTGCTCTCCCCTTCTGCCCGTGCTCTGCCATCACCTTGGGCAGAAGACCCAGGCGAGGGCAACAGACTTTTCTGGCCAGGAACAAACACTCTCCAGACAAGCCGGAAGCTGGCTCATCCTGCAGAAAGCCCAGCTCTCACTCACACTTAGGTACATATGCTAGCCACAGACTCTGCTAGTGAACTATTTATTTATTTGTTTATTAACCCAATTTCCATAATTTTGCTTCAGACAAATAATTAATGAAGGTATTTTCTATAAAAGCATATTGTCCAGTGATTCAACTGTGATAGTTCATGTACAGAGAAACCACTCTTCCTACTCTGATGAAATTGTCATAATAACTGGTTCTCGACCTCACTGCTGAAGATTCATCCAGCAAATACACCCAGTTCATATTTTCCTTCCAGGTCTAAAGCAATTTCCATTTCCAGAGACACCCTACCAGTGTGAGCCTCTTCTCTGGGGCTACCGGGCTTCACATGGGAATCTTTACAATGTGGGCAATAAAGCATCAGGGAAACATCAATATTTTTACATCAACTGCTCAGGCCCTTCATCATTGCGAGGCGGCCGCCGCGCTCGTCGGGCGGAGCTGGCACCGCCCATAGCCGCCCTTGTCCTCCCGGGTCCGCCCGTGTCCGCACCGCCCCCGCGCCACCCCCGCCCGTGTCCGTCCCCGGCCCGCCCCACCCGGCCCGCCCCACCCGGCCCGCACACCCGGCGCCGCCGCTGCCCCCGCAGGGCCCGTCCTCTCTGCAGGCTGCGCTGCGTGTCCAGGTGGGTGAGCCCGGCGGGACCTCGACGGGACCTTGGCGGGGCCGTGGCCACCCCGGGGCCACCCGAGGGGACGGGCCGGAGCTCGGGGGAGGAGGGAGGGCGGTGCTGAGGTCCGCGCTCCAGCGCTCAGGTGGTGCGGGGCGGGGGCCGTGGGATGCGCGGGGCCGGACGGGCACAGGGCCAAACGTGCCCGGCTGCCCCCTGCCCAAGGAGCTGCGGTGGGGCCGAGGCCAGCGGAGCCAAGCTGGCGGCCCCGGCTGTGCTGCGGAAGCGGGACACGCGTGGGGCCGGGATGCCGTGCGGGGCCGGGACCGGCGGCGCTCCCGTGGTCCCAGCGCGCTGCTCCCGGCACCCACGCCGGGATCACGGCGGCTCCACGCCGGGGGAAAGCAGCCGCACCTGCTCCTCTGTGCCGCTGCTCTCTGAAGGCAGTGCTGGGCTCCTGCGCCACTTCCCCGAAAACCAGAGGCAGCCCCGCTGCAGAACCTGTCCGAGACGATCGGCCACTGAAACGGCCTCGAACGAGGGGGGAAGGAACCGGAGGCGGGAACGGGCTTCGGGAGACACCACTGAGGTGTTAGGCATGTGTCTGGCATCCCTTGTGACTTCACTCCACTGCAGGCAGCAAGGCCCTGGCAGTGTGAGGAGAGGCCATTTTTGGCATTTATTTAAATAGTTCAGTACAAGGCACATAAAAGGACCACTAAATTTTAATTTTTTTCCCCCTCAATTGTGACAATTCAGGCCTGTCAAGTTGCTCTTGGGTAGAGTTGGTTGAACTGTCTTAATAGAGTGTTTTCAGTCAGCAAGTGTTGATTAAAATCAAAAATGTTTGTGGGAATGTTTCTGTGTCAGCAAAGTTTCAGTTAGGAATATCCCTGGTTTCCTGCCAGTTTTCTTGCTTTCGTGGCTGCCTGCCTGGTGGGCTGTTGCAGAGCTGGGCCTCCAGCGTTTCTGTTTCTTGCTATTTAAACAAACAGTTTGCTGGGAGAGATGCCTGGGACTTCAGGGACCTGGAGACATGAGACTAGAACTACCCACAGAATTTTGTTCAGCTTATTCTTGAGTGTTATGAAAACGTGACAAGTGTGGGGAAAAAAATAATAGTATCTAATATTTTCCATTAGGATGTAAATCTGTCTTTTAGAAAAAGTTGTGATCATTCTTTGTGATCAAAAATGCCACTTCTTGTTCATGTCTGTTTCTACTCCAAAATCAGTTAAAGCAGCCAGCATCTGTCTGACTGCTGGACCATCTCTGTTGACACAATTGTTTTCTTAGGAATCACCTTTTAGCTGTTGATAAGGGCTTGAGCAAAGGAGGTGTCTGGAGCTAGTTAGAGCAGAATTTCTACCGCTGCGAAGTCCATTACCCGGAGAGATGAAGATTGAATTGAGAACATTCGCAGGGACTCTTGCGTATAAAAACTTGAATATAGTTGGCTGTGAGAGCTGCTCATCCATAGTGAAATAATCAGTGCCCACTGTATGGGACCAGAATGAATAATTACTGTTTTACTGCTAGTGTTCTCTGAATTCAAAAACTGCTGTCATGTGTTCTAGAATAACGACTGTGTATGTAATGTACTTTGTGTTACTAAATGTTTACCTCTATTTAATGATCTAATGTTAATTATTGTACTAACCAAAAGAGTTCCTTTTAAAAAAATCTATGGCTTAAGTTTCTATTAGAACTGTTTAGCTCATATTCTTTATAGAAAACTTGTGTTGCTAATGTTAAAATGCTTTATTACAAGAAATTACATTTTGAACCACCTAGCTTCTCGACCCAAACTGGCATTTTATCATCAAACTCTTACTCATGTCATTTCTAAAATTACAAAATCAGGATGGCTTGATGTACTGAAAAATCAGCTCGTCTTCAGAGACATTATTGCTGATGTAAAAAAAAGTTTTGGAGGTAAGAAACAATTGTTCGCTTCTGCCATTTGTTTGTTTTTTTGTTTGGACCTCTTTATTTATAGTTGTTGGCATGTTATGTTCCTTGGTTTGATACTGGGGTGGAAAAAGTGTGAAGTGCAGTGATTGTCCCGTGGGGAAGGAGCAGGGTGGGTTTGCTGCCTGTGTGAGGCTGTGGGGTTTGATGCCTCACAGAATCCATAGTGCTGTCATGGCTGCTTTTTTTTTTTTTTTTTTTTGTTTTTTTTTTTTTTTTTTTGTTTTTTTTTTTTTTGTTTTCTTTTTCAGATTACTCCTTTATAGTGCAGTTGTAAAATAGCAGCCCTTGTTGTCAAGCCATTCTGTTTAATGCCTCCATTTTTCTTCAGCTCCTATAGAAACATATTTCTTACACATGTCTGTGTGAAGCTTCAGCCTTTCTCAGCTTCTGATGAGAAAAAGCAATGGGAAAATTTATGCTCTTTGGCAGTTTACTTGGAGGATGATCCATTATGTGTGAATGTGTTGGTGATCCTGGTAACTCAGCAAGGAAGTACAAAGTTAACAGTTTTTGTTTCTTGCCAGTGAGGTTCTCATTTGCTTTTCAGTCTTACTTTGTTTGTAATACTGTTCAAGTTAATGCACTCTTTGAGTTACTTTGGGAATGTCTAATAAAAGATAAGTTGCAATAATCTGTTTATTAAAAACAAGCTCAAGTACACTTCTCCACCATTTTGTAGTTATTTTTATGAATGTACTGTAATTGGAGTTTGCATTTATTATTAAAATGACTGCAGTGTGACTCTTCAGTGTGCAGCTCATTAAAAACAGTGATTTAAATTCAAAATATAGTTTCTTAAGAGATTTCTTTAGTTAAATTAAGAATTTCTGCAGAAAAGAAAATTAAGCCATAGATCAAGTGAATTAAATTTTATATAAAAATAGAAGAAATAATCCCTAAACTATACTAATATATGTAATAATTAGGATCTGGTAGTTTCAAATACATATGTGTTAGCATTCCAGATTGAGGTTCATCCAGTGTGAATTTGAGTGATTTATTATTGGGAAAGGGATTAGCAACCAGGTCTGCAGTTCTTTCCCAGCTCCTTCATAATTCAGCACCCAGCGTTTCTCACCCGGTGAAGAGGAGGATGCATTTTGCTTTTTTGCGTGCTTGTGTGACCTAAGCAACTTTCCAATGGACTGTTCACAGAATATGAAATGTAAAAGCAGAGAGGGCAGCAGTGTACCTTCAGCCTGAGAGCTCCCCTAAATTGTCTCTCCTCACATGCTTTGGTGCAAGTGACAGTACAAAACTAGAGGACAGTGAGAAGTCAGGCCTCTTGGTAAATAGCCAAATTTTTCATTAGTTGAACTCTGGGTGATCTTCAGAGTTGTAAAAAGGAGTGTGAATGCAGCAGATAGCGGGAAAATATTGACAAGGATGACTTGATGTTTTGGACACCAGGGGAGCTGAGGCTGCAAACTGCAACTGTAAAAGTACACAGAAATCTTCCCCTGGTTAAATAACAAGGCCTAATTGATTTTGAGCTGGTTGGTTTTAGTTGCTTTAAGAAGGAGCAGATCTAATTGTTCTGTAAAAGCTTTGGCATAGCTGAATGAAGACAGTTAAATTTTATTAATTAATTGCACAATTCTGCAGTGTATCTCATTTTGAAACATTCCAAGGATCTTAGGCCCTGATGATGAGAGTGTATCCTCACATGGAATATTGAACATGCCCTGCATCGCTTTTTAGATACAAGTTCTCAGTGATGGAATGTGAACAAAACAATGCTTTGTAAACAACTGTGCAGGGAAGAGACTAAAGTTTTTTCATAGGTAGCATGTATTTTTGAGAGGACCCTCTGACCTTTTTCATCCTTGCGCAGCTTAATTTTTTCTACTGGTTTGAATTTTATGCAGCTTGCCTTTCAAGTGCTAGAATACTGAACCTCTGAGACCTCTGAAAAAAGTGCAAGAGTGAATTTCTAGACTATAATTCCTTGGAGTCTGTCTTCAGATGGATTTTTGTTATCTGACAATTCTTAAAATTTTTGATGAGAGGTTTTTTTCAGAGATAATTAGGGAGTGTGAAGTTCCATTATTGTTGATAGAATTTGGCATGAAAGCCTTCTAAACAGCCTAAGAAGTCTCAGCCTAACAATTCCTCTTCATTCTAGAAATGCTGGGAAATATTAAATATGATCTGATTCTAGTAATGCTGGAAAATGGTAACTGCAAGGCCTGTTGTTTAAGCAACCCTTTTCCCCCCATAGGGATTGTGGATTATTGTGTAACAGGAATGGTTCTCTTGGAACCAGGATATGGATCTGGTAAGCATGGTTTGTTTTTCCCTTCTGCAAGGGGTGCTCGTAAAGCCTTTCATGAGAAATATTTCTCAGCCATGAAGGGATTAAAACACTTTTCTTCTCTGACAAAAATACATGTAGACACAGGAAACTCCTAGTGCAGGGACTCGTCCAGTAATATTCACATCAGTTCTCTCCTCGCGGTCACCTGAACTCGTAAAGCAAAGTGAACAACCAGTTGCATCGGGACTTTCTTTTGCCTACATCTTAACCTGAGGAAGTGCTTAGACCTGTCCATTCAGGAAAAGGAACAACCTCGAAGGAAAAAAAGCAAGTTAGGAACCTGATGAAACCTGCATTTAGTGCAGGGCCATAATTTTAATTTCTGGCATCAAATAATTAATCTGCCAAATATCCATCTAGTTTTAGCAAGAAAGGAACATTGTTTATTCTGTCCTTACTTTTCTTAGGCTGATTATCCAAGACGTTTAGCAAAGCCTTGTAAAAGAGCTGCCTTATGTTGTGACATCTCTCTGAGGGACATACTGCTATTTGTGTACTCCTTTGAAGGAGGTGAGACTTTTCATTATTGAAACTAAATTGCTCACATAATTGCCCTTATTTTTTTCTGACATGATGAATTCTGTGTTTAAATGGATTACATGGTACCCAATTAGGCTCCAGTGACCAAGAATGGTTCAGAGACAAAAAATCTATTATTCTTTCTTCCACACCTCTCTTGCTGTCTCTCAATTTCTCTGTCACCTCTCTATGTCTTGCCATGAAGGTTGGACTGTCTAAATTCTGAGCTTGTCTTCTTTTTTTATTTTTTTCTTAATTTAATTGTATCTCAGTTTTGGTGGGCCATACCATCTCACTGTTTCCTAAGAGCATTGTTTTATTGAACAAGGAGCAACCAAGAAGAAAGACAAATTCTTGTGGTAAGGCAGCATAGTCAAATCAGGCCAAGGTGTTTTTCTCCTTGAGCAGTTCCGTCATCCTCTCTAACATTTTGGAGTAATTAACTCTGTAATCTCTCCAGAGCCTTGGCAGGATGGGGGTGAAGGGCTTTCATTTGTGTGTTCCACAAGTGTAAATTTTATTACTTAAGAGTTCTGATTGCTGTTTTCTGCAATACTTCCTTTACATTAATTATTGTGGGTGAAGAAGTGCAGTGGAGCTGCTGGTCAACAACTGGAATTTTAGGCTCATTTTTAGACTAGAGCTTTGAATAAAAAAGAAGACTCTAGATTTAAAAATGTGCATACTAAAGTCCTCCTTTTGCAGTGAGCTGGCGATTATTGTGAATGACCAATTTCTTGTGGCAAAAACTTTCTTAATCCTTGTGCATGTTTGATCCTATTCTTTTCCATCCACTAGCTAACACATGAAAAAGGACATGCAACTTCAAAGTGGAGAAAAAGCTTTACATTTTCTCCTTTGTTTCTTGCCTTCCTAATCTGCCCTGGGGCTCTGTGGTGTTAGCAATCTTCCACTATGTTTTTATTAAAAGTGAAAGGTTTTAATATACAGGTTTACAGATGAAGTAGCTACTGACTTCTAATCCAGTGACTGTGTATATCAGACCTGACAAAAAGTGAGAATTGATTTTTTTAATTGCTAGGGAATTAGGATTTCAAGGAATAGATAGCAGAAGAACTCGTGAGGTTAAACAAAGAATATTCCTTTTAAAAACTAATTAAATTTTCTTGGCTGACACAGACTGAAATTGATTCTTTGAACTTGAGCCTGATAATATGGAGATATTTACCAGGTAATGATTTAGGTCAGAAAAAGCATTGGTTCAGATGTTTTAGGACAGAGGTGGAGGGAAGAGTGAGGCTGCCACTGCATTATACGGTGCATATGTAAATTTGTTTCTAAGGACAGGAGCTTCAATGTCCAGGGGACCCAAACTGCTCTTCTGCACCTGCAGTTTGAGCCCCCTGTTTCTCAAATTGCTGTTTTTTTTCAATATGGAACGGATGCTCTAAGAAAAAAACCAAAACACTTTTATGAATTCACCACAGTATAATACACACGTGAGGAAATTTCAAATGACAAAGTAATTAGAAAAACATTATGTTGATGTTTATGTTTAATCATGGTCAATTAGTCTAATTAGCATCTAAACAAAACAAAATCTTAAAAGAACCTTAAACCTGGGTAAACAAAAATAGCTGATGATATCCTTAAGAAATGGGCTGTGACAATATACTTTCATTTGAGAATTCTTCCTGAAAATCTTTCTTTGTGTCATGAAGAGTTTTCCAGATGATCTCTGATGGATGCCCAGTTAACCCAGTATAAAAATGAAGATGTAAAACTGGCAGTTCTGTGGTTCTTGGATTAGAGTGTGAGAGCCCAGCTTCAGCATAGCTCAAAGGTAAATACTTGTTGTAAACCACAACATTTGAACTCAAACAATCTGTGCAGAAACGAACCTGCCAGTATATCTCACCCGTAAAAACTCTTGAGCTCAGCTGAGGGAAAATGACTGAATGGAGAGAGAGAGAATCACTTAATGTGATGTTCATCTGATCAGACTTCCTACCATGTATGCTTTGGAATTTTGGCATGCAAGGAGTTAATATTTTAACAGCTATGTTCATTAAACAATTTTAGGTTACTTTGCATTTCAATTTTTTATTTCAAACATTTAGCTGGGTTCTGCTATATTATGTTATATTTCACAGCTGGGTACACAAGATTTATTCTTTTAATAGTTCTATTCTTTTGACAGTTATTCATTTATGTGGTTTCCACTGTATTTCTCACATTACTTGGCTTTTCTGCATTTTAAATACAGAAGAGGGAAAAGTAAGATGCATTTTTGAAGAAGCAGCAGTTAATTCACCTTAACTGTAGGGGACAGTCATAATGTAGATGTTATAAAGAGAATGTCAGTAAGATGAGATCAATTGATCTTGAGAAAGAATTCTGTTGGAGCCTCAAGCAATTCTTTAGCAAGAATTGTAATAGTGACTGAGGTTTGGCTTCACTTGTGTAGCACTCCTTCCTTGCTTTCCGGTGGACAGTCCTAATCTCCAGAATATTTTTTCCTCTTCAGGTTTGAAATGTACTTCACCTTTCTCACTTACTATTAAAAAGAAAGTTTTACACTATACTGAATTACTTTTCCATCACAGGAATGTGTTCCTTTCAGTTGTCAAAGCTGACTTGTTATTTTAAAATCTGATGGACTTCTCTAATGCTAAGGAACAGGAGGGACCCAGTAAAAGTGTACTGGTGCTCCAGGTATTTTCATGAGCAAAATTCCTACTGAGGGCACTTCAAAGGCAGTATGACTCTACAGTAGTTATCATTCTGATCTGTAATTTCTCTTTATAATTATAATATTATTTTTATTTTTATTCTATTATTCCTAATATTATTTTTATTATACCATTATAATTACTCTTTTCCCATTATCTGATGTTGAAGGTTTCTGTTTCTCCTGTTATCCTGCCTGATGGGGGCGTAACTGCCTGGAGAGGCCCCATCAATGTACAGTGTGCTGTGAGGGGTTGGGTAGGAGATTGTACCCCAGGCTTTTTATATCTATCCTTAGAGAGAGCTGGAGGAAGCATTTGTGTATGGGTGGAGCAGCAGGCAGAAATGGGTGGTGCATTATTTCTATTTAATCACCTGGAGCCCTGTCATCAGTAGGAAAAATGTCCAGCTCAGCAGTGAGCTGTAAGTGACCACAACTCTGGTCACTGTATGGGAAGGGTTAAATGTTTAATTACTGAGGAAAATGCTGGCTAATATTTTCAACTGATTTATTGGAGAGCACTTGGAACAGAAAGAAATAACCTGTACTGATAGGACATGGTGAAACACTGTAGGGTGAATTTAAGAAAACAGTTTTGTATTGGTTTATTGTTTCTGGTTTTCCCCCCACCCCATCAGTAGACATGAGTCAAACTGGTGATAAATCATATTTCATACACTGCCTTTGCCCATGGCATGTGCTTCTATGGAACTAGGCTGGGACAGGAGGAGTTCCACAAGGCTCTCCTGGCGTGTTACCGTTCAAGAGATGTTCCCAAATTCCAGCCCCACTCTTGACCCCCTCGAGTTCATTGCAAATGCACTTTCAAAGTGATTTTTTCCCCCAATGGTTTGATTACATTATCTACCAGTATCCTTTAGCTTGCAGGCCTGTACAGCAGCCTCTCACATGTATGGATAGATTCCTGTGGTCCGGAACACAGTGTTTGCCAGCTCGTCTAACAAAAGCTGTGTATGAAAGCATCTGAACTCCCTGTTCTGGTACTTTTCTAAACATTTTCCATCAGGCAGGCTGAGCTGTTTGTGCGCACTGTGCAGCTCAGAGGCAGCAGAAGGCAGCACTGGGTGGCTGCCGTGCCGGTGCTGCTGTAGCAGCTCAGAGAGCAGCAGATGGCACGCTGCCCCCACGGCTGTAAATCCTCACATACGGGTCCTGCTGGCAGCTCTCTGCAAACTGGCAATAAACAGCCTCACACTTGGAAGCAGAAAAGTCAGACATCAATCAAATGACTAAGTTAATACATATTTATATAAATAATCAGGATTGCTTGGATTGTTTTATTTACAGAACAGATAGTGGAAATGGTGCCTGCTTTAGCATGTTGTAATGATTTTGTTTGCTCCTATGTTTGCATACAGACAAACAGAAAATGGTTAGAGAACAGTGAAGAGTCTAATGAAAATGTAGGACAAGTCTTCTATTTAAATATACAAATCTTATTCATTAATTAACTCATATTTTTAAGCATGTGCATGTAATAAAAGCAAACTCATTATAGAAAAAAGAGAACTGGCTCAGTAAATGAACGCATTCTTATTAATAAGCCCACTGAGTCTTGCTGTCTGAGGAAGGAGAGCAAAACCTTGGAGATTTCTTCCATGATGCCGTAATACGTTTTAGTGCCATAACCATTCCAGTATAAAAATAATGCATCAATACCCTGTCTTTGAAACGGGAAGACCTTTGAATATATTGAAATACTGGACTGGACTCTCTGGTACTGTACAGGACTGTTAATGCTGGTCTATCAATTGTCTATCCGTTTCTACCATTTTGTTTTAATGCTGGCATGACTTAATTTTCGTAGTGTCACGGTTTTGTGGTGTATTGCTGGTTTGGACACTGGCAGGATAGGAGGAAGAAAGTTATCTGGAAAAGCAGTGCTGCCAAGCACAGCAGACATTTGCCCTTGGAGGGGGAAAAAGCAACAAGAGGGGTTTGTAGCTTTCCCTAAAGCAGTTCATTGTGCAGCTATTCCCAATTCTGCTGGGACAGGCTGGATCAGCAGCCTGTGGGATGAGCAGGATTTGCCTGTGGCTGCCTCTAATTGGTCATTAGATACTGCCAAGGGTCAATAAAACTGATAAGTCTTGCGGATTAATGTATCAAAGGAAATACAAGTCAGTGAAGATAGTTACTGAAATTTCTTTGGTTCACTTAGAATTGTTAACTTGAAAGAAGTTTAACACTAAGGCAGCTTCATACTTCGGAGTTCTGACACTTGTAACAGCTGAGTTTCCACATATACGCTGTCAGAGTGATTGTAAAAAAGATTGCTTTGGCTGAAGACTTTTCTCTTGAGGTTGCATTAAGAGTTATTCTGGAAGTGAAAAATAGTTCTAGTTCTTGAAAAATATAGGCACAGAGACAGAAAGTTATTTTTATTGTTAGTTCTTTTGCATCTTATTTTTCTGTGGGAATGCTTTTAGCCATCAAATATTTTGTGATTGAGAACAGAACCATTGCGCGGACAGTGCAGCGAGGAAGGAGCGTGTGAGGAGGTAGCTGTGGTCTCCAGGCGCGGGTGCCTCGGGGATGCTCCTGTGGCTGTGCCCGTCCTGCCGTGGCCCAGGGCACTGCCATCTGTAAACGTCACCGAAATCTTACCAGATGGCTGGATGCGCAAGGGCGGTGCTTGCTTTGCCTGCTAAAAGGAGTTGTTTTATTAAAATACACCTAGGCAAGCTGTTTACTGTGAAATGATTAACGGTTCCCTGCTCGGATCTTTCCACCCAGTGGTAGCCCTGAATGAGTTCAGAGAGGTCCTGGGATGCTTAATCCATCCTGGGTGATGCAGTTTGAGGGAACCTCTGGAAATGAAGATCCCTGGCAATGGGGTGTTCCAGCAAGCCGTGCTTTTATTTTGCCCCAGCTTTAACAGCAATGATGAGGACTCAAGGTGGGAGAGCAGGAGTGAAAATCCTGGCTGCAGGGTTTCTGGGAAATAGCCTCATGTGCACACGGAGATGCAGCCACCACCTGGCACCAAAGTGTTCGTCACACAGTCCGGGAACCTGGGCTTTTAGACTTGGCAGATCTGCATAGTGCATTTAGAGGGGAGGAAAAGAATAGTTTTCTTGCTAGATTGTGTTTGCAGCAGCTGAAAGCCAGACGTATGTATAGCCAGTTGTCACCTAAGCACTGAAAACAGGCTTGTCCTCTCACCTGCAAGGGATGTTTCCTCTACTTGTTATTTTGAGATTTCTTCAGTATGTGTATATATCTTTGATTACATCGCCTGCAGACACAAAGCATGACCTAGCAAAAAAGAGAAATACCCTTATTGTGCAGCGTGTGACCACTTTTCCCCTGTGCAATAGGAGAGCAGACATCTGCAGCAGACCCCCTGCCTTCAGTGAGATCCTTGCAGGTAGAGGGGTTGAGCTGTGAGTGGCTCCGCAAAAGCTCTGGGCCGTGGCATCTCCATGATTAATGATATCTTAACCCTTATGAATGATTATCCTTTCGTGGCTGTAAAATACATACACTGTTTTATTTCATTACCACGAGGTGAAGATCCAACACTGACAGGTGCTGGGAATTAGCAGGCAGTTTTGAAATTGTTCTGTGCACTAGAAATTAGATCTCATTTTAATTCAGCTTTTCCAAACTGGTAAATGAGGTTAATGCCATACATATTCAGCTGATATGGATGAAGAAATTGATATAAAGTAGATCAACATAGCTACAGGGCTACTTTAATTTATACGTAAAGAGGCAGTGATAAATGAAAGTAATGTAGTAGTGGTCACTAAACTCCTCAGCCATCAGGGATTCAATAGTGTTAGCTGCTCATTAAGGACATGGTTGGGGTTACCCCAAATAGAAATTTGAAAAGAAATAGCCAACTAACCCTTAATTATCAAAACATAGAAAATACTAATTATGCCTTAATTAGCTTTTCTTTTAATGTACTGAAATGTTTACTTTTTGTGTAGCACAAATGGATAGTTATATCAACAATAAATAGGTTGTTTTAATAACTTTCTTTCACCTCTGGGAAAACCACACTCCAATTTTTAATATGCAATAATGCTTCTCTCAAGCCTGTAGGAGATGAAAATTATTAAGTAGCTTTATTTTTTGAAGATCTTACAGCAGCTTTGGGAAGAATTATTTCACTATGCATCAATTATTTTTAATTGAACTGAATATATTTCAGATTGCATGAAATGCCTCTCATTTAAGTTTAACATTTAGAGTTTGTTAAGGATATATCACAGTGAGAATTGGATACAACTTATTTCTGTGGCATATTCTAGGAAGACTAAAAAACTGTTGTTTCAGAAGAAAAATATTATCACTGGTATTTTCCCTTCACTCATTTTTACAACTGTAAAATCTCATTTTACAACTGCCAAATCTCATTTTTACACTGTTTCATAGCTCCCACACTGTTCTCATCCAATCTTTCTGCGTAAGAAAAGAAAGTCAGGATTGGCTTTGGTGGGTCTGGGATCCTCTGGTGCTGATGGAAAGCTCCAGCAGCTGTTGCACAATTCCTCTCCTTGTGAGGCACCCAGAACCTTCCCCTGTGGATGTGTGCAGGAAGGAAAAGCCTGGCACAACTGCCTGGTTTATCAGACACAGCAGGTCTGTGCTTTTCCAGCTACAGAATGGCAGGGAAGCACTGAGTAGTGCTGGTCATGAAAAATCCAAATTCATTTAACAGCCCATTGCTGAATTAAATAGAAGGTAAGTGCTAGTACAGAAGTTAAAATAAGTAGTTCTTAATAACAAAACCTTGGCAAACTTTAAATCACAATGTCTGTCCTTTTACTGCTTTTGAAAATTTCTTTATTGAATTTCTCCATTACCTGGAGATCCTGTACAGCGAACACACCATCAGGACAGAGAGACAAACACTCACAACTTTGTGGAATCATAAACCCTGGGTTCCTCATTAGGTTGAGTTGAAAAGTGTTCTTCATTTTACATATCCTCAAAACCATAATTTTTTACATGGTTATTTTATGTGTGAGTTGATGCTTTTCTTCCTGGACTGAACAGCACATTCCCTTCTGCATTTGCTTGGGAACTTTTTATTCTGCTTTCTCTTTTCTCAGATTTTACATGATATACTCCTGCTTTTCTTGTTCTCTTACAATGATGTTTAAAACATTTAAGACCTTAAAAACCTCCTTTTCTGTTTTTTCTCCCTGAAGTGCAGTGTATTTGCTGTTCTGTCACTTAATACCTTTGTCTCTCTCACTTGTTACCTTTGGACTCCTTGCTCACGACAACTAAACCTGCATGAATCATCATAGAGATATTCTTTATTCACATGTTGGCAATTAAACCACTGATTTGAGTGCCATGCTACTTTATTTTAGAATTTTATAACACAAATCAGGCAGCACTAAAAATAAATAACAAGCACAGTTCAGTTCTTCACTTGGCTGTAGCTGAGCTTTATTTTGTAGCTGCTAATAAAGGCACATTACCATGTTCAGGGATTGCAATTATCACTGAAATGTGTATGTCCATTAACTGCAGCATTAGGCTGAGGGTATAATTACTGTCTAGAGCCAATATCTGTGTGAAGTTACATCTATGATGCTATTAAGCTATAAGCAATATTTGTAAACTAATATTTAAACATTTCACAATCGATTTCATCACTTGGAACTTAAAATCTAATCCTACTTCCACTCCAAATTATTGATGATTTAAGTGTTTGGCAAATATATTATTGAGTTATTTGGATGTGAGTATAATTTGTGATGTGAGAGAGAATACTGTTTTTCTAATAGCAAATGCTGAGAACAAACTGAGCTGATGGCAGGAGAGAGAAGCTGTGGTGACAACAAAATGCTGATAAAATAGTGGTACAGTGTGTCACAAAATGCTGCAAACAGGATGAATTTTTCTCAGTTACATTTCGAACAATTTAGTACAGCAAGTTAACCACATAAAAACCTGTTGCATGCTGAGAGGACAAGGAGAAGATGTTCCTAATATCACAAGTGTGTTTTGAAGAGGGATAAGGCTGAGTTTGTGCATCGATTTGCTTTCAGAAAAATTCTAGTGTTTCTGCTGACAGAGCATGGAAACAACCGCCTGTGAAGTTACGTGGATAGTTCATTTGCAAAACTGGTCTAAGTCACCTGTCAGTGATTCCACACATGTGGAGATGTTTGCATCTGTAATCAAGTGGCCTTTAGCTAAATATGCATAGCAGTGATTGACTGACGGGGCCTGGGAAAGCTCGGACTGTCCCTCCCGGGCCGCGGCACTGCTGAGCACCGCAGGTCTGGGCAGCGGCGGAGCAGGCGGCTCGGAAAGGCACCTGGGATGGTACACGTGGAGGATCAGGGCAGGAGCAACGAGGGGGATCCTCTGGAGCGTTCCAAAGGTGTTTATTCCCAGGAGGGTCAGGGACAGAAGACAGTTACAGGGCTTTGCACTCAACCTTTAAGTGAGGGCGGAACAAGGGGAGGGTAAAATACATCGACCCAATCAGGACAAACAGGGGAGGAGCTCAAGGGGGGACTTACAACAGAGGGGCCGTGGGCGAACACAGGGGGAGGGTACAGCTTGGGCTACCCAATGGGACATCGAACAGCACAGAACTTTCCAGAACCAGGGGAAGGGATGAACATAGATTGACAACCAAATGGGTGGGGTAACAAGCCGGGGACTGGTTCAAGGGAGGATAGGCATGGGACATTCTGGAACAAGGGGCAGGATTTGGGGAGTGACTGATAACCAGGAGAGAGAAAACTTTGGATGAAACCATCCATTTGGGGGGACAGTATGGGCCAACCATTCAAAGAACTCATAAATAAAGGAAAACACACTACCACAATTGACTTTTAAATGCTTGTGTAAATTAATTTTCTCTTGTATTCCCTTGGCATGTGAGTGATAGCCACCCCTTTGGTTAATTTGGTTACCTGTCTCAGTAATGGGTAGTTAGGGAATGATGTTTGGCAAAAAATGTGAAGAGAATCTGTCTTTCATCATTTTACGTCTTACTTTGAATGGAAGTGCCTTTCAGATTTTTCTAGAACAGAGGCACTATGATGTTGCTTAATAATTTTTGCCTGGTACAGAGATACCTAACAGATACCTAATGGAATTCTTCTTTCTGCTTTACAAAAGTAGTTTTGGGTTCAGCTTTCACATGTGTCTGCTTTGTGGCTTTCCAGCCTCTGCTCTGTCTTTCATGGCCAGACTTGGTTGTTCTGATGCTGTTTATGTTTGCTGTCCAGATCACTAAATGTAACTTTGTATTTATTAGATTGTTTGTATTTTTTATCTTGATTATGTTCTTTTTTTCAAAATTCACGTATATCACCTCTGAGTAACCTCTAACTGCTCAACCTTTTCACTTGTGCGGCATTTCCCAAACCAATTTAGCAAGAAGGAATAAGTAGCAAAGAGGGCATCTTAGAGAAAAAGCAACCCCAGCAAACCAGGCTAACTTTAGACTTACTCATCTAAAATATATTGGTTTCGTTGCTGTACATTGGCCTTGTATCTTCATTATTTAAGTAGCTTAATGAATTAATTTAACAGACCTAGCAGTAAGTAAATTAACCATCAGAGTTCAGAGCAGAGTGAATAATTCTTTAATATTAGACTACAGCAATTTTTATGATTCAAGTTAAACTTAATTATGAAAATGCTTATTGCATATTTGTGTAATTCAAAGAGAAAAAATATGCAAAATAACACATCATAAGTACATCTGTCAAAAAAAAAAAAATCCAGTGAAATCCCAGGAGGTTAGAAAATTCTTGTTGATATCGAGTGAGTTATCCACCATTCTGTTTGGGTCCTGAAATCGTGGTATGCACTAGCCAGCACTGCTGAAAGGGGGGTTGTGTTGTGTGATTTTACATGATTAGTTGTCAACCTTTCCTTCAAAATTACTTATGAATTGATTTTAGTTACCAGCAACCAGCATATTACAAAAACATTCCTCTGGATGATCTTCTAGATTTTCCTTTAGAACAGTGTTGTCAGTTTAGATTTATAAAGGGGAATATGTATTTGTCTGGCAGTGTTCTTAAACAAGAATTGTTCCATAGCACTAACTTCAGTTCATTGAATTGTTTTCCCCTGAGAAAATACTTAACCCAAGTAGCTATATGCACTGGTGATTTCTATTCTTACATGTGAAACAAAGGTGAAACTGAGAAATAATAAGAAGAAAGTGCAGACCTTTGTGACCTCAAGGTCGGTTGGTTTTGACCTTACAAAAAAGTGAGTGCTAAACTCAGCACGGGAACTGTCCATCAATTGGGGCACTTTGTTAAGTTCTGGGTTAATCCAGAATTACAAAGGACACACTGTTCCTCCTTGTAGCTTTTACTCTCATATCACTACTATTGTTTTTTAATTAAATAGGATTGTACAGTTTGCATTCCTGTTATGGTCTATTGGGGTTTTTTTTAGTTTTAGAGTTATTTAGAAGTATTTGTGGGGAAAGACCAATGTTGGCCTGATTAAGTGTTCATGGAGCAGCATGTACAGGAAACTTTGTCTCTTTTGTCAAGCTGTTGTCACCTGACCGGCAATGCATCACTTTCAATCCAGGAGAGTCACTGGAGCTGAGCTCCTAAGGACTTTTTCCTTCAGAGCATCAGTCCTATGCAGTATATAGGATGAGAAACCTTTTGGGGTTTGAGATAGAAATGAGGTTTCAGCTGCTTCCTCTATTTTGCAGTTCCTTTGATCTGGAACCTTTCCAGATATGTGAAGTCCTCAGATTTAACAATCAATTTATTTTTTTTTTATTTGGACTACCCTTGGCTTCACATGAGTTATGTAGACACTGTATGGGAGTGTCAGATGGAGAAAACATCCACATCACTGTAAAATGCTTCATGATGAATAAAGGGAAAATACTCCTCTGAGGCAGGTCAATGTCACACCTCCTTCCTTCCTTTTCCACTTGTGTGACAATAACTGTACCAGGAAACTGCACAGAAATCTCTACAGAAACTGCATTTTGCTCAGTCAAGGACAGCAAGCACTCTTATTTCTATTTGGGTGGCAGTTCTTGGCTCATCCAAACATTTTGATAATACTTGCACTCTGATCTTTTTTTTTCCCTTTTCTTACTAAATATTTGAATCATTTGCACTTTTCATCCCATTTTACTGTACCATCAGGAAAAGCAGCAAAGCATTTTCAGATGTCAAGTTTAACTGGGAAAATATTTTAAAAATAATAAAACACAGAGCCAATCACTTTTGCTTATGTGATTGCCTTTGGTGTTGAAAAGCCAAGGAGCACACAGGTATGCTGTTAGAGGGTACCAGACAGTATTTTTTCTCCAGGAAAAGGAAAATGAACCCATTGCCTCTCTGTTGCTTCCTTTATTTTGTATTGCACAAGAAATTAGCATCTTTCTGCAAGATCTTGCATCAAACCAACCTATCCTGTGTCATTCTTCTCCTCAAGGAGGAGACACTGGCTTGTCACCTGCAATTCTAGGAGCACTCATAAAGGCTCAGGTGGGAAGTCAGTGTTGTTAGGAGCTTTCCATCCAGGTAAGGTGAGCCATGAGAGATGGGCAGCTTCCCTTTAGGAATCTACAGTAGGGCTGGTATAGATGAAGAAGTCTGATTCTTTAGAAGCTTTCAAGCGGTTGACATTATTTTTTCAAGGTGTTGGGGCTTAGATTTGTTTGTTTTCTTCTTACAGATTTTTTTCCCATAAGTTGCCAGGAAGCTAAGTTCTGAGTACTTATAGGTGCTTGAGGAAAACAAACAAGTGGCCAAAGGAGAGTGTAGCCCTGGGTTACACCTTTTTTTGGTCTCTGTGAGTTTCTCTCGGGGGGGGGAAAGATATCCTGAATTTTGGAGGCAGGTAAAGGACAGGGCTGGGGGCAGCTTTGCTCTCTTTCTCTTGGCATTGGAGAGAGGACAGCCAGGCTTGCTGCTTGCTGCAGGAGGAGTTCACTGTCACCAAGTCCAATGCTGAGAAATCTACCATCATCTGCTCGTGTGCCCAGGAATTCTGAGCTTGCCTCCTCCTGCCCTGCTGGGCCGGCCCTGTCCCACCACCGCTGCTGCTTCTTCAGCGCTGCTTTGAGGCTTTCTGCTCCTCTGTGGCCCTGCACTGCCCTGCCCAGCCCTGCCGGGACATCCCTGCCACTCCAGCTGCCACTGACAGAGCTCCTGAGCTCACCCACCAGCCCGGGATTTTCCACTGTTCCAGCTTGGTGCTATCAAAGTCCTGCAGGGGCACCAAGATCAGACTGCCACAGGCTTTGTAAAGCAAAGCCCCTCAAGGTTCCTGGTTCTGTGTATTATTAATGCCTCAGTTGTTTGTTTGCCTTATTATTTATACTAGTAAAGAACTGTTATTCCTATCCCCATACCTCTGCCTGAGAGCCCACTTAGTTTTTTATAATTTTTTTTTAAATTATAATAATTTGGAGGGAGGGGGTTTGAATTCTCCATTCCAAGGGAGGCCCTGCCCTCCCTAGCAGACACCTTTCAAACTAAGACACAACGCCAAAGTGCATAGGCTGGAAGGTTTTCAGGGTTTTAGAGACTTGTTCTAACTTCACAGGCTTTGCATCTGCCTTCAGTTTATACTGCCCCCTGCATAAGTTATTTCTGAGTATCGTGGCACCGTGGCTGAATTTAGTGCAGTACCAAGACTGCTT
The DNA here is from genome assembly GCF_021018805.1 of Prinia subflava. Lineage (NCBI taxonomy): Eukaryota > Metazoa > Chordata > Aves > Passeriformes > Cisticolidae > Prinia > Prinia subflava. The sequence continues at coordinate 391,671 of NC_086262.1, forward strand.
TGTAAAGCTGCCAGTACTCCAGGAAGCTCAGGTGATCTCCTGAACTACAGGGATTTTAAAGAATTTCATACTTTGCAAAGTAAATCTAATGATTAATATTTATTAGTAATTGTGGTGATCCTTTAAAAAATGGTTTTAGATATACACACTGTGAAATCCTTTATTAGCTTTCTTTACAAATAAATAAATCCATCAGTCCCATCTTTTGGGAAGCACAGGCTGTGTAAGAGGCAGAGGGTCAGCAGAGGGAGCACAAGGAAACACGCAGGACTGGCTGTGATGGGCTGGGGTGCAAGTGCTTCTGCTGAACATGCAGTGAATAATCAAATACCCATATATATTGCATAAAGACTCAATCACAGGAACACTTCCAGGCTGCCACCATGAATACTTAGATGGTGAATGATAAGAAGTTATTTCTAGAGGTGCAGAGATCTGTCAAGTGGGACTGATCTGTGATGTAGGGAGGTGTTTCTGTCACCAACCCTGGATTACTTTTTGCAGTTCAACTTTGTTTTAGTTTGCCTTTTTCTCTCCTGCTGTGCCAATAAGTGAATACTTGTGCAAATACATCCCTCCTGCTCACCTCTGGAGGGGCAGGGGGAGGGGAAGCAGGTGGATGGAGGCTGCTTGCCCTGCAGTTTCCGCACACACCTTCCTGTTTGCCTTGACACTACTTTGGTCCAAAACAAGGGAGAAGATATTTTTGAGAAATATATGTTTCATTTTTAAGCATGCTTAACCTTAATAGTTATGACAAATTTTTAAAATGTGTGCATTTGAGATGGCATTAATAATTCACATGTGTTTCATTAAGAAAAAGAACAAACTGTCTGTAGGGCCATTAAATTCTTACTTGGCTAAGATCATCAAAATTTAGATGACCTAAAATGATATCTTGTTGGCGTCATAATATGCTGCTTGAAAAAAAGTACCCTGTGATTTAGTTTTGCTTCTGACAATACTCAAAAGGATTTGTTATGTCTTACAGACCTTTCTGCAAACTACTAATGGGATGAACACAATATATCACTTTTATAATAGTGAGCTATTAAAGGCAAACATAAAGCAGTCTGAAGCCCATAAGTGCTGCCAACAGCTCCTGCTTTAATGAATTCCCTTTTAGATGTCCATTAAATGCTCGTGGCAAATGTACTCATAATGGAAATGGCAAATCTAAATGGGTAGATATGAATAATCCATGGAGTTTAAATTCTGTTTATGATCATCTTCACATTTAGTTTTCAAGACAATGCAGTTTAGTTTTCATTACAGTTTGGAATAAAGAGGACAGGGAGTAATTGATTGCTTCAAGCAGATTAAAATCAATGGGTTGCTTTTCAAAGAACCCGTTCAATGCAGTAATTTCAACTTTAAACATTGATTTAGGGAACTCAACACGAAATGTTTTGTGCCGTGTGAACTTTTATGTGGAAAGACTAATACTAATTTTATTTCTATATATCTGTGTATAGAAATATATAGAGGTTGTTATCAGTATGTGCATGAGTAAACAGTGATCTATAGTAAGTTATTTTGGTATTATTGCACTCATGTAATGAATCAATGAGATTCCTGTCATCATTGGGATACTGTTTGTAAACCATTAGCACACAGAAATTACAGCCCATCATACATCATTACTGTGATTGAGGCTTTATTACCATATTCTCAAATTGCTTGCTTGCTATAAAACTAAATAGACACCAGACAACTATAGGTAGACGATAGACTGTGCATTATTGGGCTGGAGTAATGAAGGATTATTGTAGCATAATGGGGCACAACTTACGAGGAAAATAAACTTGGCAGCAAAGGAAAGCTTGAGTGTTTTTAATGTTTGTTGTTACTGCTTTAAAGGTCAAATATATTTGTTATGATCGAGTTACTGTTTCCTTATTTCATGAATCATACGCTTTTTGTGTTCCACACAGGCCTTGTTTTATATTTAAGCATTTAAAACACAGGAACTGCACTGCACCTTTCAGCTCCAGAGGTGGATTTACAGCTCTGGGGGAGTGGTGTGGTTGTCGAGGTGCTGGGATGGGGGAGAGCACAGCTGTAGCTCTGCACACATTGGTTTTGAGCTGGACAGAGGCAGAGAAGAAAAACTGCATCAACAGACATCAGCTGTTAAATAAGTTCTCCAAACACAAAGAGACAAACTATACATTAGCGATTTTGGGAGCTATAGTGAAAGGATTTATGATACCTTGGTTTTAAAATATGAGGGGACACGCTGAATTTCGACTTGGGGAATTTAGCAAGTTCTTGTGACCAAACCAGGGGCTTTACAGTACAGCATCAATATGCACAGGGTATATTCAAGGTGTTACTTTCTCCAGCTACAGAAAAAAGTGTATTTTAGAAAATTGAACTTAGAGCTTCTGACCATGAGACATTCAGAGAAGGAAGCATCTCTTCATACTTCTGTGAGATTTCAGACATGGTTCTGAAACAGAAGAAGACATAACAGTCTGTTATGGTGTCAAAGAGGTGTCAACATCCTTCATCCTTTTTACTTGCCTCCTCAGAAGGATCCAAACCTTCACACTCTTCTAAATTTGTGCTCTGTGCCATCCTTCATCAATATCTGATTCTTCTGTTCTAGAGTTTTAGAATATTAGAGCAAAATGTGTAACTTCCATATTTTAGTAAGGTAGGAACATGTTTCTGCCAGTTATGTTTAGCTGAATTTTTGCATGAGCAAGGGTTGTAAACCTTTGGGTGCTGAAGTGTTGGGAGAGCAGACTCCTTAGGGCTTGGCTATCTACAGGCAGAGATTGCTGGAAAATGTAACAGACGGTGTTAAAACTTCTGTAAGTTGTTAAAAAAATTCTATAAGGTGGTGTAATGCTATGTACCTAACAATTCTAGTTTTAATAATAGTGATATTCCTTTTTTTTTTTTTGCATGAAAGCTTCCTTAAGTTTCTTAAGAACTTAAGGAGTTCTTAATGGAGACTAGTGAAATCATCGGGGTAGAGTATTCAATTACTGAGAGGCAGTGAGCAACTTGATGTGCATTCAGTTTTGCCAGGGATTTTGCAAACACATGATTTTTAATAAAGTATATTTGACCTTTCTTTGACTTCCATTTGGCATGAATTCACATTTCATTTCTGTTCTGAAAGTAGAGACAATATCTGTAAACCACAACACATCATGATGCACCAGTCCAAATAGGAGGTAAGGACGGGAGGAAATGGTTGTTTTGCTGTATTTTATAGACGTTTGACAATACACATGTATTAAAATATTTTTAACTAGAATTTATACAATAAGAGCATTCCACGTTGAGAAATGGTCAAAACATATTGCTGGTATGCAATCTAGACGCAAAATGCTGCTTCTTACGAGTACAGTATGTCAGACCTGGAAAAGTCGCAGAGCTTTTGTCTGAGTTTGCTGCACTTCTCTCATGGGCTCATGGCTCTGCAGCGAGTCCTGCTTCTGCGAACCCTCCTGCAGCTCCCCTCCTCAGACAAGGAACTTCCTCGGCTCAAGGAAAAACCCTTTGAAGTGATAATGATGCTGTAATGTAGCGATAGAAGATTGTGTGATTCCATTATCTCCGTAATGGGCGTTAGTTTGGAGAGAGCTTCCCCTTTGTCCTTTCATCAGGAATTGGTTTGTTCAGTGCTCAATGAGTCAGCTCTGATTTCCTCAAAGAGAGATGTCTGTCGGAGAGTCTGAGTGGAGTAATCATTGTTAGGCAGTGTTCTTTTCTTGAGTTTAAGACAGCTGTGATTATAAACCTCTCACCGGTCGGGTTTTCAATACACATGATTACCACAGCAAATACGTTCAGCTATTAGGTTTGAAGAATATATTTCTATTAGCTTTTAGGCAGACCTTTCATGTAGTTGCAGAAAGTGTCTAACTTTGTGATGTGTTGATACCATTTTTACATAATAATGCTTTATGTATTCTAGAGTGCTGCATGAAGTCACTCATTTTTTATTTGTGTTAAATCTCTTTATGCATATTTGGTAATACTTACATAGATGTGTTCTCATTTAATCAGCAGAAGTCAGATAATTTGCACAATTCTCAGAAATTGTGAGGTATGTTTGATAGGTCTTTTTAATACTATGAGTTATTTTGGTTTAAAAATTTTTTAAAACATTTTATTTGGAAATATCACTCAGGTTTTGGCTATTAGATTTAACACAATTGCATTTGGTTTCCTCATCAAAAGCGGAGAACATTTAATATTTATTCATAAGAAAAGTATTAGAGAAGTTGTCAATAAATTTTCTGTCATAATTGAATCATAGGATATCTAAATTGTTGATAATATGATCTGCTCGTTAAACAAAAGTGTCTGGAGAAAATGATGGATTAATTGACTGATGGCTAAGGTTTCTCTCAAATATAATGGTTTACCCAGTTTGATTTGATTTGTGTAAAATAACTTTCTCTAATAAACAATTTGCTCAGAGGCAATAGAAGAAATGAATGGTTATCAAACCAAACTTAATTAGACTCTCCTAGATTGATATTACTTGGGGAGTCTTCGTTTTAATTGTGGAGAGCTGGATACAAAGACTTTGGTTCATTATATTTTTTCCTGTATAAACACTATTGTGTAACTACCTATGGAATATAACATGTAAATTCATTTTAATAAGTGCTTGTAAAGTGGATTAGCTAATTATGCCAGCCTAAAAATGATTCCTTTAATTATTTTACATATTTAACTAGTACTTCAATTTTATTATTGTTAGTCTGTAAACATAATTTATATTAGCTCTGCCAAACTAATTAGAATATATAACTTAAACACTTTTAACAGTTTTGTAATGCTCATAATGCACTTTTCTCTTAAAAACACATATCTATTATAGAAATATTCAAATAGTGAAGAAATTTTTGACATAGAAAGATTTTTACATGTGAGGAAGAATATCTTTTTCTCAAAAATACAACTTCAGAAAAGTTCATATGGTTCGCAGCTCTGGAATATTTGAAGGAAATATATGAAGGAAAAAATTTCTTTTCCTCAGAGATGGAGTAAAACTAAACATAAATCATTGAGAAACATAACTTTGTGGGATTCCAGACGTTTGATTGTACATGGATAACAGAAACCACAAGCACAGTCTCATTTCACCCTCTCAAAGGTTAAGCACATACTTAATTGTGTTAGTAGGTGAGAATCTGCACATTCAGACTACCAAGGGTTGCTCTTAAAGGCTTCCAGTTAACTTAAGGTAAATAATTTTCTCTTTTCTTTGAAAAAAAGAATTTTAGAAACATCTGTGGAAGCTTTACAAGATTTTAATATAAAATGTACATGAGAGGGCTGTTGTCTGAAGCTGAGTAAGTGTGGAAAGCAAGACATTAGTAAGGAGTAATTTGGGTGTTCTTAATTATATTCATTCATGATTATAAACCCAGAAATTAATCAGGTTTATTGTTTCTTCTCACACATGAGGTTTTCATTTTGACAATTTATTACTTTAGTTTTCCTTAGTGTAAGAAACTACAGATAACATAAAATGCAGGGAAGTAATAAGGAACATCTTTTAGTTTTGTCTGTACAGTCACTGAATTTGGTGTCGCAGACTTGGGGACGTGGAGCCTTCTGAGCATGGACTGGTGCCATGAGCCTGAGCTGGCACACCTGGGAGAGTGACAGGAGCCTGCTGGAGGCTGTCACATTGGGCACATCTTTGGAGCAGAAACAGCATCCAGCAGAACCTCTCAGGAGCTCTCTCTGAGACTCGGCACGTTGGTTTCATTATCTCCCCTCTGTCAGGCCAGCAGAGCCCCAGCTCTGCACGGGTGTCCTGCTCTCCTCACTGGGATGGCTCTGGGAATCTCATGGGTGTCCTGCTCTCCTCACTGGGATGGCTCTGGGAATCTCATGGGTGTCCTGCTCTCCTCACTGGGATGGCTCTGGGAATCTCATGGGTGTCCTGCTCTCCTCACTGGGATGGCTCTGGGAATCTCATGGGTGTCCTGCTCTCCTCACTGGGATGGCTCTGGGAATCTCATGGGTGTCCTGCTCTCCTCACTGGGATGGCTCTGGGAATCTCACCAGCATTTGGGGAGCAAGACAACAAGAACACACAGTAGTCTTTGGCATGTGGGAGATTGATGAAAATAAATTAAAACAGTAAAGTCTAGCAAGTCCCTGGACACTATTTACATATCAAACTTTATCAGTTAAATCTCATTAAAGTCACTGAGAGTCTCACAACTACCTTGAGGTCCCTCCTGCTGTGCTCAGCACTGCAGCAGAGAAGCCGCGTGGCCACCAAACCAAATCCAGATGTCAGATTGTGCTGAAAACACTGAGAGCATGAGAGCAGCTCTGTGCAGAATGGTGTTCCTGCCTGGGGTGCAGGGAGGGCATCATGAATGTAAATATTAAACACTCATCAATTTACAGAAAAAATCCAGTGGCCCTGAGGTAGGGATCATAACCATTCTCCTGACTAATTGTGGCAAGGACATGACGGAGAACTGTGTAGCAAGGTTGTGTGGCAGTTCCAATTAAATGTGTTACTTTAAAGATTCTTAGCAATAATTTATTTTCTTTGATAAACTATAATATTTTCCTTTACAAATCATTTTTCTTTACAAATCATTTCATTAGACAATTTTACTCATTCTGAAATAAAAAACCACAAAACCTTTGTATGCAAATTTTTGCCTTACAGGCAGGAAATAAGGATTCTTTGACTTTTTGCAAACCTTTATGATTCAAAGTAGTTAGTGATTTTTAATATAAAAGAAATAAGTATAGGGGACAGAAAATATTTTAGTTGGATCAGAAATGCAAGGTTTAGCCTAAAGCATTTACATATTGGTATCTGAATTGGAGTATTTAACAAATATTAAGCAGTATACAAATGAACATAGGAAGTGATGTTGAAATATTTAAAATTCTTAAGATAAAGCATAAAAATAATATGTGTTAAAATTATATTAAACATTTATAATGTTTAATCTTAAAGCAATGGTAAACACAATTTTCAGATCAAGTTTTGAAGTTGTAATACTGCAGAGGTGAGTGTAATGTGCTTCACTGAGGTTGTGTTATTCTGAGCTGGTGTGTTTCACTTCACTGACACATTCCTGTGGTGTGATTTGTGCTGAATCTTTGTAATTGCTATTGGTATCCAAACACACTGTGCATCGTTAGGTAGCCACGTACCAAAGTATGTGTTGGTGTTGCATGAACATTCCAATACAAAGTAGTGATGATTATTTAATCATCACTACTGATAGTTTCAGCTGCAGAGTTTCAACACACACTTAGGAGGAGCTGTGTTGCTCATTGTGCTTCCCAAGGAGTATGTTGTGGGAACAGTCAATTTCTCATTCAATATTTCATGGAACCAATGCAGAAGAGTTCTCTGCATCCTCTGTTCTCTCTGTTAGAGCTCTGCTGGGCTGTGGGCCTGGCTAACAGTTTATCCTTGATATCCTGTCTGCCTGACACACCAAACAACTTGTTTTTGTATTCTAGTCAAGGTCCTTCCTGGACCCTTCTCAAGACTCCCGTCGAAGTCTTGTGGGAGCAAGGTAATACTCAAAAACAAAAACAAAAACAAAAACAAAAAAAAAGAAAAAACACAAAACCAAAACCAAAACAAAACAAAACCAAAAACAAACAAACAAAAAAAAACCCGAAAAAACAAAAAAACACCCAAACAACAATGTTTGCATATAACAAACAGCTCCTAATTCCTTTGTAATAATTTTGATTTGAAAGCTAACCAGATAGTTTTTAATTAGAAGAGTAATAACTTTGGTTTTACTGCATATTGTGGGTTTTTTAGAATCTGTGGTGGAAACAGACTGCATTTTGTTAATATTCCTAGCTTGATATTAAAGCCTATCACAGAATCACCATCCTCATTCCTGCCATGCCTCCTGGCACGTCTCAGGGCAGTAACTTTGATATTTCTGTACACGTGGTACAGCTCTGACAGAAGCTGACCTTGAACTGGCCATTCAGAACCCAGGCAGTATAAAGAAATCCTTTCCTCACCCTAACACCTGTGAATCTCTCATTTATGTTCATGCATTCTAAATTATAGCAATCTTTTGTAGGTCAATTGGCAAGGTGGGCCAAAACTTTAAAGGTAACCTGCTGGAATAAATTCCTTTGGTTACACCAAACCAGTGTTTACTTGGCTGTCTTGGTACTTTATTTGAGATCTACCTTTGTGGTTTATTTTATAGTTACTTGCTTCCAAACCCTACAGGTTTGGTTCTACACTTGATGGTTTCATACTTTCCCTCAAGATATGAGTAACTGTTTAAAAGGCTGAAGAAAGTAGTTAGTTTAGGCTTGCACTTGATAAGTTTATGAATGAAGTAATATGGCCTGGTTGCCTGGAGCAGCAGCAGTCTCGATAAAAAGTCCTGGGAAGCCTCTTTCAGGGCTGTGTTCTGCATTCCTCTGTTCATATATGAATATATTCAATGTTTTAAAATGCTGCATAGATAATTAGCAATAAGTTTGAGTTTGATTTAGAGGGTTGTTGTGATATTTTTTTTGTTACCTATATACTGGCTTTGTATTCAGAAACAGCTGTAAAAATAATCCTCTCTTCCTGGATGAAGTTCAAAATGGAATAAAAAATATCCTTGTAATACTTCAGTCATATAGTAAATGGCATTTGGGGGTAAATAGAGGAGGCGACTGTGAGCTTTAATGGAAAAAGGATTTTTAAAAGGATTGTCTCAAACATAGTACAATAACTCTTGAGATAAGAAAGGGAGTTAAAGATGCAAAAGTGAAAGAATGCACTCTTACCTGTTGCCAAGTGTTTTTTCATGTATGCATTACAGCTCTTTTTTGTAATGGTCAGTATTGCCCTTATTGTGTTCTGTTTACATGTCTGACTTCTTGTTTGGATTTTACTTGGTGATTTGGTATTAATTTTTAATGTGAAAGCACTTAGCATTAGGAGTTTGACATTTTGTCTGACCTTAATCACCAAGAGGATCATGAGAGGTTTATTCAGTGGGAAGAGAATTGTTACAGCTCTGACAGAAATGATGGGAAATAAGTAAACAGCCTTTTAAATCTTCACCAGAAATCAATAGAGTTTAAAGATGATGGACGTTGGTGTTTTTTGCTGCTTAAGGACTTCAACCTTTTACGGGAAAATATCTTCTCAGAGTGTCAGCGTTTTTTTGCCCAGTACCATGAATCACTGCTGCAAATAGAACACTCTGCATAGAGCACTTCATCATTGTTACACAGATGATGTTATAGATCTGTCTCTCTCTGATACTGCAGATGTTTATGTTTTTACACATAGAGGTGTGGTGCTACTTCATAACATTGCTAATTAATGGATGGTCAGCAAAGTAATTATGTGGTTTTGATAGTATTTTAACTGATGAACTGGTTTTATTACATAATTGTAAAGCCTGCTATTTAGAACTTTTCCAGTTTTATCTCCTTCCCTGTGTCTATAGAAATACCTTCATTTAAGTGACAGTTCTCAACTTTTAGTGACTGGGAGTAAGAGCTCCCCTGAAGTCTTTGTGTCAGCAGGCCTTCAGAGCCAGGCAGATTTTGAGCAGTAGCATAGCAAATTGTGTACTTTGGCTTTTCATGAATGATTTATTAGACATTAGGCTGGTACAGTAGTTAGCAATATATCCAGAAACAGCACTATTCAGACCCAAGTATTTGTACGTTTGCATCATCATAAATCATTTGTTGTGCTATTTGGGCTTTTATTATACAGTGTTGGATTCCATTTTAAAATAGCTAAGTATACGGTAAATTATATTCAAATATAGTAAAGTTGCCGTTAAATAGTAATTGAGAACTTGACTTTCAAGCTTTCAGTTAATTTGTTTGCATCCTTATTCAGCCATTTACTCTGAATAAAGTGAAGGGGATTTAATTTTGATTTGTAGACAGCCTTTTGTATTGAAAATAACTGTAGTGACTGTAGTTTTATGCTAATATCTAAGCATGCCACATATACTCTTAGGCAAAATTGTCCCTTAAGACCTCGTGATATGAAGTGATCTTTGACTTAACACTGCAGTCAGTACTTTGGCTACAACTGTGTTCAATGACTATTAAACTGGAGTTATTACATAGCAGCTGGTGGAATTTTTTCCATAGTTTATCTCAGTTGATTACCCGTGTTGAGTGCAGAGTGGCAAAAACATTTAAAGCAGTTCCTCGTGTTCCTGGTGCAGCAGCCAGGCCCTGCACAGGGCTGGAGCTCCCCCGGGACTGCGGGGCTGGAGCCGGGAACGAGCGCGGATGGAACCGCGAATTGAACCAGGATGAAATAGGAATGGGGATGGAGCCAGGGGTGGAGCCGGGGTGGAATGGGGGTGGACTCAGAGAATGGGGCACGTCCCCGAGGCTGGAAATCCCGAGACTGGGAACCCCGAGGTGGAGGCTGGAACCCCCCTGGAATCTCTGGGGTTGTTCTCCTGCAGGAAGGGGCGTTTGGTTGTCTCCTGAGCCAGCTAACACATTGCAGGGTGCCCAGCTTTGCAAACAGCGCCTGGAAGAGAAGGAAAATCTTCCAAATAGCCAAGCTCTGTAGACATTTTCCTACCTTTCACCCACTGTGTGGATTACGAGGGCAGTAGGTAATCTTGCTTTCGCTTAACATAAAACTAAACTTGCAGAAATGGCAGGACTGGAACCTTATTTTTGGATGACTTTGATGTCCCTTCATACGTATACTCCTTTTTAATAAGTTATAAGATACAGCAAAGAAGTGCATAAAAGCGAAATAAGCACATAATGCCCTCTCTCTAGTTCTTGTCAAGTTGTTTAGTTGGTCTGGGCCTAGATTTGCCACTGTTAAGCAGATACTTCTGCTTACTTTGTAGTCAATTTTTATATATTCAGAGATTGTTTTCTCTGTGATGGCAGGCTGAAGTTTTGCCTTTACTTCTCTTTCATTATTTTAAGAGGACAAACACAGACACCTGATGCTGGGTCAGACATTTCTTTCAGGGCCAGAAGTTTGGACTTCTCTGGAGGTTTTCCCTGGATAGCAAGCACTTTTCTTCATTTTTCAACCTTTAAGCATCATATACTTTTTAGCATTCTAATATTTGCCACATACTAATGCTAAGTATGGATTTTCTTTAACTGCCTTGTTTTTTCATGATTTCCTGTAGCTTTACTAAAAATGAATAAGCTTTCTATGGATTGATTAACCAGTGAATGCCACAATAACAAGTTGTAAACTTGTTTTTTTTACAATTTATTTGATGCTTTCTTTTTTAATCCATGTTACCTTAAAAAATGTCACCTCCTTTGGCCTGTCCCATTGCAAATGTGAAGTAACAATTTTGTGACTATTATCCCTCTGCTTTACCTTGGTTAGAGCTTCTAGAGTGAGTCCTTCAAAGCAGGAGGGATGTGGAGCAGGGCTGTAGACATCCAATGGAGCCTTTCCTGGCTGCCTGGGGAGCCATGGGAATAAGGGCTGGGATGGGACAGGATTGATCTCCCTAAGTGTGCGGGGAGGGATGGGACAGCTGAAAATGCTGGGCAGGTAAAAGAGCATTTTAAATTGAGGATGCTGCTGACTCAGGAACATCTTGGTATGATTACCAGATATCTTTGGTTAGAAATTCACAACATCTAGGCTCATCCAGAAGAGCTTCCCAGAGGGGGAATTATGGAGGGAAATTATTAACAAATTTTTAAATGAAATTTGAGTGATTTATAAAAGGATTAAGGACATGGTTACCTGTATTGGTACAAACTATTCGGCATCCACAAGATTCCTTCTAGAAATTTTAGGTCTGTTTAGAGACTTTAACTGTTCTTTAACATGATTGAATTGTGTAGAAGTTAATTTTGTATTTCCCATTTAAAATCTTGTATTATTATATGTGAATCTCTGAATATAGGGTAAAACTAATGAGATTTCTGCCTCATTTTTCTATCTAAAGATAACCTCCAGATGACATATGGTCTGTCTGGACAGCAAAGGATGGTAGGACTGGTGCAGAAGGCAGTGGTCTCCCTGCCGATGATGTAGCCTTGCTGAGGTAGCTGAGGAGAGCAGCTGCTGCTCCTTCCACTGCCTGGTTTCTCCCCCTGAGGCCTCAGTGACTGCTGTTTGCACAAGGAGTGCAGTGCAGTACTCAGAAGAAGATTTTACTGATCTGTGCTCTGTGCTATGAGTGAAGCTGAGTATGACCAGGCTCTGCTGCTCTGCAGTGCACCCACGTGCTGAGGCTCTCTGTGACATCCTTGTCCTGGCTCTCTGTGACATCCCTGTGCTGGCTCTCTGTGACATCCCTGTGCTGTCTCTCTGTGACATTGCTGGCTGCCTAAGCTGCAGCTGAATGGAGGCAGCACCATACAAAGCTCTCTGTGCTTGCAGCACTGCCCTGCTTGCTCTTTTCTGGGATACTGAAAGTGCATGTCAGGCTGGGAGGGTGAGGTTGGTGCAGTTGCTGCAGTGCTGAGAGGGAAGCTTGGTCTGGTGGTTTCTCTGCTCTGTCATTTCAGATTTCTGGTAATTGTGACCCCCCGCTTCTGCACTAGCACTGTGAGCTGTGTGTGGAGTGTGTAAGGTCTTACTTTTGCTGATCTTTGGGATGAAATCACTGAACTGCTCATTTCTGATGTAATGTTTGTTTTATCTTCCCTTGCCTAGTAAGTGGCTTGTTGCAGTAATTTTCAGATGTCTTTAAAATTGCCATCTCTTGTGCTTGTATATCATTAATGAGACTCGTTTGCTGCATGTTTTAATTCAGTGTTGCAAAAGAGGGGACTGAAAATGGAACAAAGTGTTGATCCTTCCTCAGTGGTAATTTTGTCTGATATTAATCAGTAACTTATTTTGGATTGACACACAATTATTGATCCCTGGATTAAATAAAATAAAAACCATGAAGCAAAAGGCAGCAGAAAGAACACGCAGAGCAATCTGTTTTGTGAGCGAGCAGGGCTGTAGCTCTGGCACTGCCACCCGGAGTGACAGGGTGGGTGTCAGGGCTGGGGGCCAGTGCCACGTGTGCTGCTGCAGGTCCCTGCTGTGTCGGGGGCTGCTGGTTTCATGCTGTACATCTTCATCAGCCAGGCAGGCACGGCAGCCCTGTCCTCCTGTGAGCGATGGCCGGGCCATAATTAACCTTGTGAACCCAGATTTGTAACAGAATGTAAAACCAGCTCAGGTTGTCAATTATAGTCACACTCTATTGATGGCTGCCAAGGAGAGCTTCTTAGGAAGCAAAAGACATTATGATTTTCTCATTTCTTCAGAAAGTAGCAGAAGATGTTACCATTAATTAAATCATAAATCTAAATAGTAGCTAGTCCATAGATTTAATATCACCTTATTTTGGTGCATTACTCACAGGTCACTAATGTCTGTCATTAGGAAAGCTCACAAGTAATTTTATTATAAAACTGAATTAGGAAATGTTTTATAAAAAGAAATTACTACTCTTTAAAATGAGTGAATTTTATTGGTGTTTTGTGTTTTTAAAGTAATTATTTTAATCTATGTTGCAAATGCTTAATCATTCAGTCTGGGGAAAACTAATTTTACATAATTCAGGCACTTCGGACTCTATATATTTGTTATAACTTTTAAGCATTATCATTAATTAAAAGCAGTATTTGAGATTATCATCTGTTGAGTCTGTAATTTCTTCTCAACTAAACTGAATTTATATCTTTTTAATATTAGTGAATTATGATGCTTTATAGCTATTCATTGTTATATGCAAAGCAAATGTTAGTCTAGTTAGTTTTAATTTTTTTATTGTTACACAGTACTGTATGAATATGCAGAGTATTTTAAAACAAACTTCTTACGTTTGTTTTTCCTGTAATGTACTTCATTCATCATAAAAATGAATGAGGTTATCAGTCAAGGACTGACTGCCCTTCTTAGTTTGATTGCTACTGTCATCAGTGTTTTACTGGAAGGATTTCCCTTTAAGAACAGTTTTTCATTATTATTCTATAAATACAGACAGTAATTTATCTGTCCACCCCTGCAATATCTTATGATGGAGGAAAAAATCCTATTACGTGCCCATAATATATAGAAGATCTTTAGTATGCACTTCAATAATTCTTATTCATTCTCTTCTCTTGTTAGTATTGAAAATTTGATTTTCAAGCCTACTTAAATAAAAAAACACAGTATTATTAGAATATGTCATCTTTGAAAGGCAATAAGTGTTATTTTCTTGGGAAGACTTGTAACATACTTCTAGTCTTCCACATATTACTGTCTTTACCTGCTAACAGTACCCACAGTTCATGCATGAGCAATCTTTTCTCAAACTTCCCTTAATCTTTTTCCTTACTTCACTTTCTGTAAGTATGGATTTGTTAACTACTTGCAAGATACTGTAGCCAAGAAAAGGGCCTTTAGGAGACCATTTGTCCTCACAAAGAAGCAGCCTGATAAAATTGCGGGGTTTTTTACCAGCCCACAATTTAAACCCAGTCTTATCTGAAAAAAAAACCAAAACAACAAAACAACAACACCAACATGAGCCTCATGGAAGAGTAGTCCATCCATGGTACATGAATTCAAAATGTTACATTTCTTTCTGTATCCTTACTTGTTAGATTTGGGAAAACAAATTGTATTTAATTCTCTTTACAGAAATTCCTGATTCCTATATAGAACATAGGAAAAACACCTGAAGTATAATATTCAAGTAATAACATTTTTGCCTAATAAAAAACCCCAAAGCAACAAAAAACCCAAACAAACAAAACCCCCACCAAATCAGAACATTATTTAATTGTGCTTTCAGTCCGGGTTTAATGTTGTCTGTTTCCTTCCTCAGCTATGGGCAGGGGTTCCCTGCCCACCCTGAGTGGTTTTTCCCAACTGCAGCTCTGGCTCTGTTGTTCAGAAGGGCAGCACGGTTTGCACAAGGTGCGACAGGATTTTGTGTGCAAGCAAAGCAGTGTGCTGAGATCTGAGGGAATCAGTAGTTGTTGGTTTGGATTTTATGTGTCTGCCTGGAATTCTGGAGGACTGTATACAGGCAGTGACAGAGGGTTTCCATCCCCAATTACAACGGCAACAAAAGGCATCCAAATTCAATTCTGAATCTTTGAAACCAATTCAAAAATATTTTATTACCTGTTGAATTTCTTCCTCTGTCATTCCTTTCTGTCTTCTTGTGTCCTTCTGCTGAACAAATGACTTTGTAATATATTTGATAAATGATTCTGAAAAGCTGCTTGAATAACAGTATAAGGTGTAGCATTAATTATCCCTCTCAAATGCATTTGCATGTAGGTGATACCTGAATAATACAAACGAAATCCGTCAAGCTTCCTTATTAGCTTGTGCAGACACAAGCCAAAGTTTGGATAACAGGATTCTTTAATGTGGATTTGGGTTTTTTCCCCTTCTCATCTTAATTAGGAAAGGGAATGTATAACTATATAAAATACAAACTAGGCTTCAGTATCTGAGCAGTATTTTCTGGATGGTGCTTCTGCAACAATATTTAAGATACATGAATGGAAAAGCACACTGGCCTAAGTCTTGGAAACAATGAGTATTATTAATGCCATGGAAATCAGCAGAACTTGAAAATTGGAGTCCTTAATAATAGGATCTCTTCTCTTGCATCTGGAATCTAAAAAGTTCTTTAATTCTCAGATTTACCATTTCACACTCTTGAAGTTCATTTTTTCCCTCAATCTGAGGGTGATTTATGGTTGCTCTGCTATAGATGAAGTACTTTCATTTTTCAACCTCACTGCATTTTCTCTAGCATTTCTATCACTTAAGACCTCGATTCTCAAAATAAAGGTGAGAGAAGATGAATGTGTGTATGAAAGAACTCTCAGCTGGACCCAGCCGCAGGTATCTGAAACTTTGTAGTTTCTCAGAGTTTAATGAATGTTTACTGTGCTCAGCAGAGCAATCTCAAAAGGCAAACGAAAACCAGAGGTATTATTCAGCTGAGATCCATCACTCTGCCACTACTGGTATTCCAGTAGTGGAGCAACAGTCTTTTGTAAGCAAATGAGGGCGCTTTGCTCTACTCAGGTGGCTGGCACACATGGGGATGCCCAAAGGCAGACCTGGCACACCTGCCTGCCTGTCTGTGCTGTTCTTGTGTGGGTTTTTTTTTGAGTCTGTGTGTTCCTTTAAAGAATCCAGGACACAGACATGTTCACACAGACTGAGATGGGTGTCTGTGTGAGCAGCAGGCAGTGCCCCGGGTTCAGCCGGTGCGGGCAGAGGCAAGGATGTGCCAGGAGCTCTCTCAGCCTGTTCTGTGGAGCAGCTCCGGAGCAGGGGGCGGTGCCGGGTCTCGGGTGGGTGCCGGGTCTCGGGTGGGTGCCAGGGCACGGGTGGGTGTCGGGTCTCGGGTGGGTGTCGGGGCACGGGTGGGTGTCGGGTCTCGGGTGGGTGCCGGAGCACGGGTGGGTGTCGGGTCTCGGGTGGGTGCCGGAGCACGGGTGGGTGCCGGGGCACGGATGGGTGTCAGGGCACGGGTGGGTGTCGGGTCTCGGGTGGGTGCCAGGTCTCGGGTGGGTGCCGGGGCGCGGGTGGGTGCCGAGGCACGGGTGGGTGCCGGGGCACGGGTGGGTGCCGGGGCGCGGGTGGGTGCCAGGTCTCGGGTGGGTGCCGAGGCACGGGTGGGTGCCGGCTGCTTTGGGGTGCAGCCTGCCCGTGGGAGGGCTCTCCCGCCTCTCCGGGGTGCCGGCAGCCGCCCTGTGCCGGTGTCAGACGAGGTTCCCTCCCGCCTGCTCTCGTTGTGCCGAGAGCCGAGCCCAGGAAAGCCGGGCTAATGAGCAGAGCTGTGCAGGAGGTGATTGATGATCCCGGTTCTGACAGCTCCGGTGCCGACGTTCCCTGGGTATCCGATCCGGCATTAGCATGCTGACAGCTCAGCATTTAGGACATTATGGTAATTTATCCTTCATACGCTGTCACCTGCACTGTCAGAGTTTCTTTTTAATGATGGTATAACTATTTTGTTTGTTTGTACTGCATTCTTTTCATTTGGCTAATGTCTCCTCATTAGATTGCACCTAGTAAATGAGAGTAATTAAGTGTTTCCTATAGCTCAGATGCAATGATTAAGTTGCAGAGTTGGTGCTGATTATGTTTTGTCATTTATCTCTATTAATCTGAGAATAATCCAGATGATAAACACATGTAATTTTTTAGCTAATGTTCAATAGATGAAATTTATAGCTTCTCAATGGAGCTAAACAATAAGTGTGTATTTATATATGAATAGTAAGTTATTGGACTTGTATTTCTGTTAAATAAACATAAAATTATCCATGCAACTAAGGAAAAAAAAGTGGAAAATCTACTGAGTGTAGAGATTCTCACTTCTTAAAAATGTATTTGTATATGGAAAACTACTACTTATAACTCACAATTCAGTGACTCTCTTCTGCTTTCTCAAATATCTACAGAGGTTCCTGTGGTGATATTTCTGAGAATTTTTTCTGCAGTTATTATCTGTGTTTGTTATTATTAATTCTAGTATACAAATTGCATCTCTAGTACTGAAATGTAATTTTCATATAAACACTTCCAAATTACTCGATTTAGAAACAAGAAAAAATACACTAACATGTCAAATTAAGCACCTCACAGCAATTTGTAAATCTTTATCTAACTTTCATGCTGTAGATAGACATTGAAAAATAGCTTGAGCTATTTCTTCAACACGAGGTAGCAATAATTAATTTTAATACAAATAGTAATGGCAACACTGGGAGCACCCTGAGTTGTTTGATGATGTTCCTTTGTTTTCCTGGCTCTATGACCTTCCTAGCACATCACACTGTGATGTGCTATTTCTAAACATATTTACTATTTCTAAATATATATTTTACTATTTCTAAATATATACCTTGAGAAAGTTAGACATCATAGCCCCACAATTTATACATCAAAATTCTGATGGGCTTCAAAAGTAGCAGCTTTTGAGTGTCCCTTGTTAATAAACTGCTTTAACAGGGCAGTTGGAAGAGCTGTTGAGGGGCAGGTTCTGGGTTAGTTTGGGGTTTCTGTTAAATGTGTAAATAAAAGCTGGACAGTGTTCCGGGTGTGCTTCCCGCCTGGTATTCCTGCCCAGCGTGGGAATGCTATCCCAGTGGTGTCAGAGGCGATGCTGTGCTGGGTGTCCCTGGGTGTACTGCAGCCGCTCCGGTCACTGGGGCTGGATTACAGTGAGATTCCAAACACACCTTGCTTTGGAACAGTTCCTCTGCTTTGGACCACTGTTTGTTCCTGGGTGTGTTTCCCTGAACAGCTCCAGGCTCTCTCTGGGGAGTATCTCACTGGAAGGTGCTGTGCAGAGTATCACTGGCGTTCCTTGAGCTCAGAGCACCCCGAAAGCCCGGGGCTGGCTGAGTCCCCTCGGGGTGCTTAGCCTGTGGCCAGCCCCCACCCAGGCCCAGCCGCCTCTGCTGCTGAGGAGATGCATCCTGGAGCTGAGCTTGGTCCAGAAGGACTCTCTGCCATGCTGTGAAGAATGGTCAATAAAATCGATGAGATTTGCCATTTGTCCCTATTCCAGGTGCTCCCACCCTCACCAGCTGACGAGGGGGACCGTGGCTTTGAGGTGAGGGGAGCAGTGGGCCCAGGGGGAGTTGGACACGGAAGCTGCAGTGAGACTGAGCGTGGTGTGGCAGAAGCTGAAATGTGCTGGGCAGGAGAGCTCGGAGCTGATGGGCATGGCCCAGCCATACTCCACGATTTTAAGGGGTTTTCAGTTTGTGCATATTTGCTGGCTGAGATTGGCTGAGATTTTTCAGATATGTCTTCTAGGTGACTACAAAATTATTTAAGGTTCAATTTTCATTTTTTAATACACAAAATCACATTATTGATACAACTTGGTAGACTTCTAGCTTGAAATATATGTTATTCAGATCAAATTGTTGCTCATTAGAATTTATTTGCTTCCTGAGAACATCAGTTTTAGGCCATCAGCATTTTTTCTGGAAAAGCAAATACTCTGTTCTGTTTATGTGAGTCAGTCATGGAGTAACTGCTTAATATCCCATGTCTGGAATTCAGTTGCCTTTTCTCTTGGGTGGGTCAGGGAGGCAGTTGAAGCAGGCAGTGATGGCTGCTGGGCTTTCATTTCTTTGTGACTGGTAAATGAAACACATGCAGCCTCACCAAACTACATGACTAATGACAACCTCCAGTGGCTCCTGCAATCAAAGATTAATTTGCTTTATCAAGTTTAAAGAATAGTAGGTGATAAATCATGTCAAAAAGAAATAATCAGTGGCAGGCTGATGTTCTTTTGCACAGTGGAGGACAGGTGCAATAGAGGATTCATCTGCCATAGACTGTTAATTTTGTTCTCATGCTGATGTGTTAATTTTTATATAGTTGATTTTTAAGTCAAATGAGATGCATTGTTAACTAATATTTTACCTAAAATATATAGTGTTGCCTTTTAGCTCTAAAATTAAACAGGTTTAGAGTCTATCACTTGCCATCAAAATATTTTCCATTTAATTTCTTTAATAATTGATGGATATATTTCTTTCCCATTAGGTTTGCTGTCTTGGAGCACAGCTTAATGTGAACAGGAATAAAAATATGCTGTACGTATCTGATGCATACATAATATATTTCTTTTCCCTGCAGTTGATTCTTGTTTAGCCAGATCTGCTCTGCTGTTCTCTCTGCAGGAGGAGGCTGATGGTAGTCCTAGAGCTGCCCTGGTGCTGCAGTTGCTGTGAGTGCTGGCCCCTGGGCAGCTGAGCTTTGACTCGTGCAGGACTTGCTGCCACCTCCTCCCTCCGGCTGGTGGCACAGCACGGATGGAGCAGGAGGGAATCAATCAGTTCTCCTGCTTGTCACTTAATGAAGCCGTTCAGAGACTGCAGCTCTGTCACTTCTGCCATTACTGAATATAGTAATCCAAATAAAATTTACAGTTAAAAAATACCATTGTGGTATGACATGGCATAGCATGGCACTGACTGCCGTGCATGTATTGTGAATCCTTTTGTATGTAGAGCAAGGGCTGCAGATGTTTGTTTTTCAAGGAAAATCCTGTGCTAGCTTAGCTCTCCAGCTGCACAGTCAATTGTTGAGCATTTTCAGTCTTTTTTTCAGTGTAACTATGGCCCAATAACATATTTGGCAACAATTTTTTCTGTGTGTAAGAGGATTTTAGTAAAGAAATAATGCAGATTCCTTAAACTTCAGTCCTGCCTAGCAAGGTATGTGATTTCATACAGATACGTGAGCCCTCTAGTGGCATTCCGAGCACTGGAAGCGTGGCTGGCAAGGTGCAGGTGCCCTCGGAGAGCTGGGCATCCACACAGGGTGGCTCATGCTTAACACAGGCTCTGGGAATTCATTTGGGGAATGAGGTGAGGAGAGTCTGTGTTTGCCTACTTTGGGCCAAGAAAGAAAAATATCCGCCTCTCAATTTAAATGTAAAATTCGGTAGCTAAATTAAGACATTTCAAAAATTTCCTTCAGCAGTTTTAGGAATAAAACTCATCATAGCAACACTTTCACCCTGGAAAAGTATCTATAGCTGTCTTCAAGTTGATAACAGATAAGTGTAGGTAGGTAATAAATAATAGTATGGAAAGTCTTCTTGTTTGAACATATTTTGCCAAAAGCACTGAATATGAAGTTGGGTGAGAGAAAGGAGAAACATTCTCTGAGTATGACTGACATACTTTATTGATGACTTAGTAGAACACCTCACGGCCAACTGTCGCTTTTGTTCACAGGTGTTCTAAAGCTGTCACACCCCTGTTTCTCTCACACAACAAAAGTCATGAGCTAATATATTGTTAATTGTTGAATGCTCCTTTCTGGAGTATCCAGAGATGCCCCAGGAGCCATGTGGCTTCCTTAGCTTCTTAAGTGTTCAAAAGATGGTCGAGTCACAACCTTAATGTTGAAGCAGTATAGCTGGGGTTCATCTGTGGAGTACTTGACATTAGGAAGGCTTGGGGCTTTTTCCACTTAGGAAAAAGGTATATTGTAGTTAAAACAAAAATGAAAATAAACATTTTCTCCAGAGCATCTGGTTCATGTTTATGTTAGAGTTTGTCAGTGTGTGGTGTAGCAGGGTGTGATTTTCATATCTAATTGGATTAGAAGGCAGAACAACTGGTGTATCTCTGTGCATCTGCACAGGAAGGAGCAGTGATAAGCTGTCTCACCCAGGCAGTGTGCAGGCTGGGGCAGTCGAGACCGTTATCTTGTCTATAGCCATTTTCCATATCCTGAAATCAAATTTGCAGAACAAACAGCAGTTGGGCTATGCTTCATATTTCATTACATACACGCATCTTCACAAAATTATTTTTATTAGACCATGCAGAGATCTTTCTTACATTTGCTTTTGTGTGCTTATAGAGTAATCAAAAATGTTAGTAATAGCCTGATATGGGTCTGTTTCACATACAGGAATATATTTTTGAAATACACTTTTCAAAATTAAATGCACTTTTGTTAAACATCACAGGATGGCAAACAGTTTTCTGTCTTCTTTGGCTTGCCCTTTGTCTGAAGCAAGGAGGGGAAAAATACCCCAAGTGTTTCAGTGTTGTGTTTCACACAGGTTTCAGCTGTATCATCTTTGTTGGAAGAGTTGGTAGTTGGCATCAATTTGGATCAAAAAAACTGCAGTTAGGAAGGCCATGAGGAAGGCTCCATATTATTTCTCCAGAGCATTCTCACTACTGACGAGTTGTTTCTTCAGGCATGTAGCTCTATTGAGAAAGACGTCTTCTGGGAACTGTCTTGGTTTGAAAGACAGGTGTCTGCTAGGGAAGGCAGGAGCCTCCCTTGGAATGGAGAATGTCAATGCCCTCCCTCTGAATTATCATAATTTTGAAATTAAGGGGGCTCTCACGCTCCCTGCTCCTTCCGACGCCAAGAGCGAAAGAGCAGCAGCTGCCCCCAGCCCTGTCCTTTACCTGCCCCTCAAAAATCTTGTGGTATCTCTCCTGTCAGAGACAAAACTCCCAGAGACAAAAGAAGTGTAGCCAAGTGCTACATTCCTCTCCCAACTTTGCCACTTCTTTTGTTTTGCTCATATTTTATCAGTAGTTAGTTTCCTAGCGACTTATGGGAAAAAAATCTATAAGTAAAAAAAGGAAGAAATCTACCCCCCAACAGGAACAAAAGTTTTATTTCTGAAGCAGGGTTTTATATCAATTTAAGTATTAAATTATTTGTATGGATATCATCTACACTATAAAGGGGCTGATCACAAGATATGTAAAAGCTTTAGTATGTAAAGTCAATATAAAATCATATTATTTTAGATTTTATAAGAATGTGCACAGAATCTGATGATTTAAGTAATATTAATTGACTATCTTTGAGCTCTTAACAGCACAAGTCCATTCTAGTTTATACATTTTCTTTAATAACCAATTTCTGCTGAATAACAGTAACATTTAGATAGTTATTTAGATATTCATGTAACCATCTCAATATATGTGCTAAACTATATGAACTGAAAATCTAGTTTTGCATTATCTCATAAGATAAGGGTGAGTCAGGAGCACCTTTCTGCTGGGCTTCTGCGGTGCTTCAGATTCTCCAGCTGAGAGCAGCTGTGTCTGACGGCATCTGTCGTCTTTGCATAGACGATATCGTTGTCTTTGCTAAAGGGGTCAGCAAAACGAACCATGTGCGTGATTAAAGACTGTTCCTGTCAGTCAGATTGTGAAAAGAGGCAGCACAGGAGGCCTGGCTGCACCTGCAGACGCTGTGGCCTCGCTGCCACACGAGTCCTGACGGAGCCCAGGGTGTGAAGGGCACTGGGCTGCCATGGGCAGATACCTGCAGCTCCTCTTTGGCTGCTCAGCATCAGCCACTCTGTCCTTCAATGTGTTCACTGCTGTGTGCCTCACTCAGCTGAAGGGTGAGAGGGCCTTTATTCACTTTGCCCTGCATTTTTCTCTCTTAGCCTGGTGATAGTCTGTTTCTCCTGCCAGAGCCAAGGCAGGCTTTGATTTTTTGTGCACAACTTCAGGGTGTCACCCCTTTGTTTCCGACTTCAATCTCAAAGGCTGCAGTCTGAAGCTCCCCATGTGTTACTGAGAATAATCACTGATCAAGGTTCTTGACCAATTTTGATTGATTGCTTTCATTAGTTTTTATTACTTTTGTAAGCTTTTTGATAAATACTTATGTAACTATAATTCTGCTCCCTGCTGGTGATCCAGAGTTGGATCTATTGCTGTGTTATCTGTATAGCGTATTTGTGTTTGGAATTTCTTGACTAATAGTTGCTCTGTCAAATTTTGGCTATATTTTTAGTTGCCTAATTTCAGCAAAAGTTAATGATTGACAACTTTCTCCTTAAATTATACCTCTTAAATACTTTGTGTGCTCATGGGTCAGACCAGATCATACCTTTTTCCTGAGCTCTTGCTTGATTTCAGTGTCCTGTGTTTTAGTTTGGATTCTTGGGTGAAACCCAGAGTTGACAAATTTTCAGTGTCTAAAAATATTACTGTGTTTTTATATTTAAAAGTATCTGTAACTCTTCTTGAATCAAACTGTATTTTTTAAGGGTCTGTCCTATTAAATTCACTTTCCACTCTGCAATGCTTTGAGGACTCCTGCTCCTCAAAGGACCCTCCTGGTACTGACACACCAGGCTTCATTCACTCATTATTCTCAACCGTCTTAAAATTGCACCAGTATTTCATCCCCACAAGTAGACAGACTAACCTGAATTAGGAAACCCCAGGCTCTGCTTTCTTTGTTGTCCTGGCCACCTGGTTTGTTAAACCTTGTTTTTGTCTGCTTTAGATAAGGAATGTCTTTGTCTTGGTGTTTTAACTACTGATGCAAAATACAAGAAAACACATATTATCAAGGTAAATCTAGGATTAAAGGTATGGAAAAGTGTCTGAAAACTCTTTCCCATCTAATTTTGCATCAAGCAGTGCTTGGCCAGAGTGAGAGATGTGCCCCACAGCATCTCAGTTCAGAGTGATGGATGGCTGTGGGGGTGCTGGGCTGTGGGAGGAATTCCTGGTCCTGCCATACCTTCCTGACATGTCAGGGGTGTTAACAGGGAACAGCAATGTCTTAAACGGTTTTATGAGTAGAGAGTTAAGATCTGTTTCCATGTTCAATTAAAGAACTGCCATTTTGGAACTACAGAGGGAAAGTCGTGTGAGCAAAGCAAAACCAAATCTTCAAGAGCTGTAAAAATCATTGTGAGTGGAGGAAATAATGTTTCAAGTACACATCTGAATTTTAGCTGCATGATGATATAGAGACAATTAAAATTAATGTAATGCTTAGTTTAATGATTTATGAGACAATCAAATTGTAAGGAACAAATTTATGAAAATAGCTGAGCACAAAATAGCCTAAAACTAATGCATATATGAAAAGGCAAAGACAGTGCACCTCAGCGCTCTGTGCCTTCAGCAGTGAGGGCTGGGCTGGCCGTGGAGCAAAACTATTTAAGAGCAGTTCAACGACCTCAATAGATATGTCTAATTTAAAGCATTTCTTGGAGAGCTGCATGATGAAGTAGAACTGCAGGATTTTTTTGTTTTAAATCTGTTTTAACAAAGAAATCCTTTCCCAAAGCTCTGATACTTTGTTTAATTAAAAATACAAATCGTTGTTTGCATGGTATGCGCTGGAGAATTATTGTTGTATATTACAGTAATATGTTGCAATTATTATTGAAAACCTTATTTAATTTTTAGATTCAGGTGTAAATCAGTGTTATCATGCTGTAATTGAAAAATGGGGCTCACCTTTTTTTTCTTGAAGGACATTAATTAAAAATGCAATTTATTTTAAGAAAACTTTTACCTGAACTGCTGGTGCAAATTTTATGTTTGGTTATGTAAATCTGTAGGAAAGCCTTAAAAAGTTACCTTCTGTTTAATCTTGTGTGGAGCTCCTGGTTTGTGCTTGTCTGTTTAATAACGGGTCAAATTTTATTTATGTGGTTAAGTAGAACATAAATGTAGACACTTCACACGATGTACCATGTAAATGTAAGCCTTTGTAGTTACAAGTTTTTGTAGCTGGAGAATTGTTTTAAAAGGCATGTAATTTATTAGCTATCAGTAGCTACTTTATTGCCTTGCCGCGCTGCAGTAATAAATAAAAGAAAGTGAGCTGATTTTACAAATGGCACACAAGGTGCACATTTTGTGAAAAAAGTCTTTTTTTAAAGAATTGGCATTAAATCCTTTTTTGTGATGACAAAGAGGCTAAGAGTGCAAACTGTATTTTCTGTTTATCGAAAACAGAGTCTCTTTTACTCGAGGGCATTTTTTCCTATGATCATCAAGGGATTTCAAAAGCAATAAAGTGTGGAATCATTGTTCGACTTGAACAGTATTAAAACTTAGGTTTTAATTTCAGTGAAGTAATAAGATTTGAACCTGTCTCACATTACAGCACTGTAAGGCATTTAGCAATTGTATTTTAAAGGAGGTTTTTAAAATGCAGCTCACTTGAAAGCTAACTGTCTATCGAGTAATTAATAGTTTCTCTTCAGCACAGGCTATTGTGAATCATACTAAGAAATCTTGGTTTTGTTAATAACAAATTAAGATAATTGTAAGAAAGTTAATTCCTAATTAGTTTAAACTGACAATCTTTTTCGCCCCTTTCTAAGATGTATTTTCAAATTAAGACAAAAAAAGAAGACTGAGGGTTTTAGCATGATTTTCACCCTAGAATTAAAAAGGAATTGTCCATGTTTACCTGTACATTTCAAGAGACTGCATTTCTTGGTTAGCAGCATATGTCAGCTTGCCTTTAAGCAGTGGTGAAGTATTTAATCTGTAACCATCGTTTATAGCATTAATGCAATTTCTGTTTCAAAATTGCATGTTGAGGATAATTCTGTAAAGCTTCTCTCTTCTGTACTGACACAGGGAACTCGATAATGGAGCTGAGTGTGCTCGCTTAGGCACAGATATTCTCTGGGTTAAGACGGAAAATATTCCCTCAGGTTGGTAGATAAAATGAGGGCTGATGAGGGCATAGCCATACCTGTGCTCTGCAGCTGGAAATGCACAGGTGTCATTTTGGGGAGGGGCCTTTGGGCACAGGTGCCTGTTCCAGGAGCCACGGGGTTGGTGTGGACGCTGTGAGCTGTAGCCTTCCACGGTGGGTTTGAGCAATAACTGCCTCCATCAGCCATCAGGTTTGTTCCTGTATTTTAGTAGATGGCCTAGACTGTAAATATTAGAGGATCTAAAATAAATCAATGTATTATCCTAAGGATACAAAATGTAAGAGCTATTTGTGGCTAGGAGCCCTTGACAGATAGTTTGGCTGAGGCAGATGATTGCCCGCCTCTCCGATCTGGCTCCCATTGCTGTGCCTGCAGGCAGTGTGGTGTTATAGTTGTATATTGATGTCAGGGTTACTACTGAGTGGCTAGCAATGACAGATGTCTATAATTAGAGGCAATGCTGCCAGTATTTCAGAGGAGCCGGCCTATGTTGAACAATTATCTTATTTCTGGCTTGCCAAAGAGGTTGTTCAAATTGCTGGTATTAGCTGTGGTGGCTAACACCTCTCCTTATGCCCTAGGATAAATGTGCAAAAGCACTGTCATGTACAACCCTGGTGCAAAATCTTTTCAAAAGACGTGATCCTGCTGAATTTCATATGTTTAAGGCTTGATCTGGAGATGCATAACACCTGCAGTGGTGTTATTCAGTACAGTGCAGTAGTTTTGCATATGGATTTTAGAGCGATACTGAGCAGCTCTGATTTTTATTCCCTGTTTTTAAGTGCCAAAGTGATGTTGATTCTTGAGCGTTGGTGTTTATTGCACATAAGCGTGCTGAGTGGGCCGCTCATTTAGATACAATTCAGCATCTGAATGAAATTCAGCTGCACACTTGTAATAGTGATGGGGCAAGTCAGAGTGTGGATTCTGCTATTCAAATACCTGTAATTCTGGATCTTTTGGGGTGTTCTGACTGGCACAAATATACTCTTGTAACTGCACAGTAGTGCTTCATTTCAATCACCAAGGATTCTAAACCAGCATTTTGGCTTATTGTTAAGCAAATCCTTGACAACATACAAGGCTTGAATTTCTGCAGTGCAGTGTACAGCTCTGATGGAAAGTGCAGCCCAAAACTGTGCTTTGAAAGCTAAAAATCTTCTGAAAGATGTTCAAAAAGTAACGGCTGTTAATAGTATTTCTGTTTTCACTATAGTATCTGTTCTTTAAGCCTTGAAGAGGAGCACAAGAGACAGTGGAATTAAAACTCTCCAACAGTGCTGAACAAAAATGAAAGTCTAAACAAGATTATTTAAGCTAAGCATCCTTTTAACTAATGGCTAGCTGAAAACATAGCAGATAAAACCATTTAATTTTCTTCTTCTTTGTTTTTCACAGAGAATGCTTCTCAGGCTGCATCAGTAACAAGAGCAGTTAGTTCATAGTAGGTCTCCTGTATAAGTTCAGCAGAATTGTACATCTTTCTTTCAAGTTTTTCAGAAAACCTGGATTAAGAAAAGGATAAATAAATAAATAAATAAAAACTGAGAGATAGTAATTGAAATAGAGATCAATTTCCATGTAAGAGAAGGTTTATTGCTGGCACCGTATGGGCATTTTATAGAGCAGGAAGCAGGGAGTTAATCACTCTGGCACCCCAGACTCCTCTGAATCCTCCAACTAATGGTGAGGGACTGGGGAACAGGGCCTGGAAAACAGCCTTTGTGGGAACTGTTAATACCTCTTACTGTCTGAGCTTGTGATGGCAGAGTATTTCAACAGACTGGGAGGGAAATAGCATCCATAACAATGAGCCACACAGCACATTTATCCTTTTCCCTAAAATGGAACACTTGGTTATAATAACAATCTCCTAATTTTTAAATGTTATGTTGTAGTAGGTCTCTTTCAGTTGAGGATAACTTTATGCAGTATTTTAAGCTAGGTTTGGAGGTAAGACTAAATAATCTGTGTCATTTATGTAATTGGTGTGAGTACTTTGGTTGTTACAAACAGAGGTAGCAGTGGATGCGAAAGAAGCCTGTGCACAAAGCAGCTGAAAGCCCACCTGAGTCTTCAGAGATCCTGTCTGAACTAACTGAGGCATTTCCTTATGGCCTGTTTGGAGAGTTTCTTCATTTAGAGAGTTTACTCTAATCCAACATAGTAGCTCATTCTCTTGGTTTAGGCTCTGAGCTAAGAGTATTTTGAGATGTTATCTCTTTAATACAGTTGGTTGGGAGTGGAAGTGACCAAGGCTTTCCTCTGCTAAGGAGAGGAGATTCAAAAGCCAGGGCTTTTGAAGCTGTCAGTTTGATCAGGAGATAAAAATGAATGATCTGACACTCTGATAGTCCAATTATGGGATTTGGTTCCCATTTCCTGAAGCTGTCTGGGGGATGTGGAGCTGGATTTCTGCTGTGTTATAATGGAGCTTTCAAGTGCTGAAAATTCAAATACCTGAGTGTGATGTTAAAAGTTGGGGAAATTACAAAATATGTTGTGGCACTCAGTACCAAGAATGCCAGTTGCAGTTTGTGTGAAGGTTTGATGGGTGCTGGAGGGGTGTTGGTCAGGTAGGTGGGAGGTGGAACCCGTGGCAGTTGCCCCTGCTTTGTTTGGATTCCCAGAAACACCACGGGGACAGACAGGCTCCCCTCCATGTGCTCCATGTGCTTTGGTTCTGCCAGGCTGGAGTAAATGTGGTGCAGGTCTGCTTTTGCCCTCACTGCTCATGACAAAATGCTTTAATGTTGCTGTGATAGTTCTCTGCAGCGAGGCCTGGAGAGCTTCAAGGAAGTTATAATATCTTCAGCATTTATGCTGTGCCTAGGGGTAATAATTTTAGTGTAATTTTCTGAAGATTCATTATCCAAAATCTTAATTCATTATAATAGCCCTTATGAAAACTGTAGAAACTAACATTTTCTTGTGTTTTCTTATTTGCACAGTGTGAGAGATTCATTGCTCTGTTTTAATTTGTTTCATGGGGTGTGTTTGAGTACATTCCATACAGTGCTGTTATTGAATTTCTGTGACTGTCATTACAGAGCCATACAACCTTTAGGAACTCATATTCTGAGCTTCCCAGTTCTGTAATCTGCTTCACATTTAAGAATTGATATAATTAGCTTCTTCAGAGTTATAATGATAGTGCCAAAAAGAGAAGACCTCCAAAGGCAAAGCAAAATTAAACATATCTAAGGCCAAAGAGTAGGGAAAGAAATAAAGTTTTGGTGTGATTACTGAATTATTTCTGTTTTCCTGGTCTGTATTTACATGCAAGTATTTTGCTTTATAAAACATTGCTTCCATAGTTTTATTTTCTTGTCCTTTTGGGACAGTTCAAGCAGTTGGGAAGTGTGTGTTATGTAACTTGAACAACTGATAGCCCAGAGCAGCTGTGGCTGCCCCTGGATCCCTGGCAGTGCCCCAGGCCAGGTTGGACATTGGGGCTTGGAGCAGCCTGGGCTGGTGGAAGGTGTCCCTTCCTATGGCAGGGGGTGACACTGGATGGGCTTTAAAGTCCCTTCCAAACCAAATCTTTCTATGATTCTATAAAGTTTCCTGGATAATTAAAAAAATTCCCTGGCACCAGAGCTTGTGAATCTGCTGTCTTCCTTCAGAGTCCTGGTGCCACAAAGGTGGTTTTAACGGTACAAACAGAAAAAAGAAGGATCCCTGGATCCTTTGCTTTCACACTTGGTTCAGTATGTTTGAAGTTGCTGTTGATCAACAGCAATTGGTCTGTTCTTTCTCTTTGCTGTCACCTCTGACCACAGCAGTGCCACTGGGGATTGAGGGCAGTGGTGCCACCAGTTCAGCTTGAATTAAAAACCCTGGGTGGGTTCTTGGAGCTGTGGAGCTCCTGGAACATTGTAGCCTAACGCTGCCACTTGTGTGGATGTTTCCCTCATAGTCACAGGTGTGTAAAGATGAGCTGGGGTTGCTGTTCTCATGTTAGCTGACATCGTTGGCCACACATGTTTTAGTTGCACAGCACTGGATTGACACAGAATTTGAAGTTGTAAATCTTGCAGTTGTAAGGATTTGGTACTCATGTCACTGTTTTCCAGGAGTCTTGAACCAAGGGAACTAGAACTTCATTCTCCGCTCCTCGCTGGCAGTGTCTGAGGGCAGTAGGAGTGTCAGCCTTGGCTCCTTGCTGGAAGCAGCACAGGGAGGGCTCTGAGTGTGTGGCTCTGAGTTCCTCTGCTGCCCTTACCCCCCGGGGCTCCCTGTAGGACTTAAGCAGAAGATGAGATCACTTCCACAGCTTTTTCCGACCCCTTTCAGCAGGGTTTCTCTCTGCCTTTTGAATATGTAGCACAGCCTTTGTTGTTGAAGTGTGTTTTATTATTATACGTCCAAAATGCTCTGGCATTAATTTTTCATAGTTCTTAGAAGTCCAGGGGCATTGCATTGCTGTGGTGGAAGGGGATTACTTTTCTATTTTTCTATGCTAAGAGCTTGTGTGGGTTTTGAAAATGATTTTGAAGAAGGTGTTTAAAATATCATATTTATTTTAGCTTACAATTTGCCACGCTACAGATGGGGTAGTTTTCATTGCAAGTGCTATATTCATGCTGACTTGGAATGACCCTGTCACACGTGAAAACGAATCAGATTGTTGCTGTTAATGAGCTTTTCAATTTACTATTCAGTGGATCAGATAAGTGGATTTAAGAGGTAATGATCCTGCTTAGCACTAGGCTTGTCTGTCAGATCCTAGTGGTGCGGGAAATCCCCAGGGACAAAAGCGTTGACACAGTTCTTGATGGGATAATGGGAATCAAAGCTAATGGATGATAAAAGGAGTAGTAAGAGTTACAAGGATAATTGTGGATTAAAGCACTGCTCTTTGTCAACACTGACTGCTGTTTTAGTATTTTATTTGTTAAACTCTGATGTGGGGAGAGCCTAGTTTGACAGCAGAGCACAATGAGCCGGGCTGGCTCCCGCAGCAGGAAGGGAGGGTGGCTCTGAACACACATGGGTGGCTGCTGATGTCTCTGCATTCCTTGCTACCACATTTTTTCTTGTCATAATACCAAACACGAAAATTCCTAAACATTGTTAAAACTACAGCTGCTGTAGCATTTCAACACTGCATTGTTTCAGGAGTGAATTTTTTTAACTGGAAAGTATTATTTTTCTATTTCAATATATTGTTTTTGCTGGGCCTAATTATTATAAGCAATAACTTTACATTTACAGTGTGAACATCGTATTTTTGCAACATTTAAATATTGTATTATATAGTAATATTTTTTTCATATTTTGATTGTCCTTTCGCTACTGATTTTGTCACCAATAATTACATTCATATAATTGTAAAAGGTGAAATTAGCTTACAAATTAAGTTACCCTTGATTTTGGTACAATTTCTAGTTAGAGCTGTAAGTTTACATACTCATGCCTTTATTAAGCTGGAATTTAAAGTCTTTGGGATGTGACAATACAATTGTTGTTGTTATTGCTTTTATCGTTATTGTTGACTGCCTCAGAGGTGGAGCATTAGTGGTTCGGTTTTTCAGGCAGGTCCCAGGATGGCGTCGCTGGCGGAGGGGAGGCTGCGGGCAGGTGGGGTGCAGTGGCACAGTCCAGGGATGGGCACGGGCATGTCAGGGAAGGGAGCCGGCAGTAGATGGCACCAGGCTTTCACCGCTGGGACTCTCCGTGCGCACCTCACCGCTGCCTGCCGGGATCCCGTCGGAAGGCACGGTGCCAAGCAGCCCGGGGTGTCCGGGTCAGTGTCCCCAAGGCTGGAGTGGCTGCAGGGACACCCCTGGGTGCTGGCCGTGCTTTTTACCCAGCACAGCGCAGCTCCCAGTGTGGGGAGGGGCTGGCACAGGTTTGGACAGCAGTTTTGCACTGTTGTTGCCTTTCTGTCTCTAAACCTTACAAAATGTTTTTATCTGAACTAAATGTTAGGATACTAAAACCACCAGAAAACTTTATGAGGATTACACAGTAAGGAAAAAATCCACTTGCTGTGTCCTGAGCATTTGCAGCTGCACGTTACACACAGCTGAGTCTGGCAGGCAGGGTGCTGGGAGACCCACCCCAAAATGGGTGTCCTGGACTGGAAATAAAGGAACACCTACACAGCTACAAACTATTGGGCTGCCCAAGCCTTTGTTCTCTGTTCAAGAAAAAAAATAGTGTCTGAAGAGTACCAAATTTACCAGATTTTCTGACCAGCAGTGCAAGAACTTGTAAGCTCAAGGACAGCATCACATCCCACTGAGGAAAGACCAACAAAAAGATGTTTTCTCCATCCCTTGTAATTTTCTGTAATAAAGCAGGTTTTTGAATGGAGAATGTATTGTTCTGAGAACAACAAAGTGAGGTTAATGTGAAAATTTGCTCTCCTTTGTGAGAAGAAATATTTGTAAGGGCAAGTAAAAGCCATAGTCCCCGCATCACAGGACACCCTCAGATAGTGGATAAGAGACCTTGTAGGAGTGCTTCAGTTTGTAAGGTTGTGGGTGGGATATACAGGCACTTATGCCTGTGCTTTCCTCCTGCAAAATCAAATTGGGGAAGGTTTTAGAATAACTAAAAATGTTGAACATAGTTAATATCTATAGTATGTTACTGTTGAAATTTTTATTTCCAGGTGTGTGCTTGGATGGCTTGGGAATAACAAGTGACAACCCTGTTCTGAAAGCATTTATGACAAAAATGTAAGTTTGTGCTTGGGTTGTACTGTGTGTGTTGTTTGTTTTGTCTTTAACATGCTGTTAAGTTTGCTGTTTGCTAGAAAAATGTTTTTTCTGAATTTGAACTATTTGAATAAGGGAGAACTATTTTATGAAGGACCCATATCTTATTTTCTGAAGGTAGTGCAAGCCTCTAAGTGAACAGTTGCAGCTGAGTATTTCCTCCACAGTGTCTGTGTCCCCTCTCAGAATGGCTCATGGAGGGTGGAGCTGAGATGTCCCAGCCTCTCATTCAATGCCAGACTGGCACAAACAGCCCCCATCCCTCCCTTCTTGTTCCTGCACCCTTGAGTGTGGAATGGCCTGTAAAGCTTCATGGCAATTCAAAGTGGAGAACTGACCAAATTAAACTAATCTTCCTTTGTTTTGGGAAGGTTTTCTTGGATTGAATTTTGTTCAAGGTCTGGCATATAAATAAATAATAAATAAAATAAAATTTTGCTAGCTTAAAAATACAAATTCACAGAACAGGATTCTCAGGCCTCATGCTGAAGGAGACAAGAGGCATTATCATCACCTATCTTCACATCTCTGAATAACATGGTGTGTTATTTTGGCAGAGAATTGCTGCAGTACCCTCTCTTAAGAATATTCCTAGACAATTACTCTGGAGAACGTACCATTTCTCATGCCTCTGCTGCAGCAGCTTTCCTTGGCTGCCAGCAAACTTACCAGGATTTTGGTTTCTGTTATTTATGGCCTTCATGATATTTTCTGGTTTCTCTTGACACAAAAAGAGTTTCATCTAAAATCCATTTTGCTCTTGAAGCAAAACAAAATGATCCCTCTGGAAAACTGTGACTATACACTAAAAAATCTGTGTGCCCCCGGGAGACAATGAGGTCTGTGTGTGCCTGGAGAAAGAGAAACGAGTGTCTCACCTTTTCATTCTGCAGTGAAGGAGATGCTATATCTGGTCATTTGCTGCCAGTCCTCTGAATCTGACTTAATAAAAATTAAACATAAAAATTAAAATAAAGGGTCTTCCTCCCACCGGTATCATGCCAGGTGGAAATTCTGGGTGTGAAATCATAGCATATTGATCTATATAATCCAAACCCAATGGTCTGATGGGGCAATCCAGTCTGGCAGCATTCTTGGGGCTCTGTTACTGGGAGTATCCTTAGCACATTTGTAGTAGCAGCAGCAGGCAGGATCCCTGCCTGTGAGCCCATTCACCTGTTCCACCTGTGTGTAGTAAGTGTTTTAACCACAGGTGTTTTAGAAAGCCACTTGTCTACTCTTCCGTCTTATCCCACAGATCCAGATTTTCTTTAAGTAGGTGCCCACCTGTCTTGATGCTTCCCCGCAGAGCTAAGGAAATGCAGACACTAGAGGAGTTTTAGTTCCATCTGCTCCTTGAGCCTGTCCTGGGCCTTTGGCTGGAAGTGTCTCATCTTTATTTTGGCTGCATCACCTTTCCTTTTCT
This sequence comes from Prinia subflava, assembly GCF_021018805.1. Taxonomy (NCBI): domain Eukaryota; kingdom Metazoa; phylum Chordata; class Aves; order Passeriformes; family Cisticolidae; genus Prinia; species Prinia subflava. The sequence continues at coordinate 425,771 of NC_086262.1, forward strand.
TCTCTTACCCTTTGTGAGCCTTATCTGGTTTTGGTGGTTTTGGGTTTTTTTTTTTTTCAATTATTATCAAAATCACACAGAAATGATTTATCATGAGGTGAATTTATAAAATATTTTCCCAAGTATTTAGTAATTTTGGTTATGATAAGTGAAACATGAATAAAAGGTGCATGTACAAACACTGCTGTTTGATGCCACTGTGGTGAATGCACATACATGTCAATAGAGGGATTTTCTATGTTACAACTTTTCAGTGTGTTATCTCTGAATGTTTTTTGGAACACTCACACTGAAATGGCTCCTTGAATAATAACAAACTAAAACTCAGTACTTTTCCTCATGATAGAATGTGCAGTTTTAAACTGTTCACCTTTGTGCTGTTGTAATGAGAAGTATATATCCCATTGCTGTCTGAACCACCGAGAGCTTTCAGGGAAAGTGATGATAATCTGTCAGAAATAATTAAAACCTCGCTGTACAGAGCTTTCTTGACAACAAATTGCTATCTGTGTTTTTACTGGAACTTCAGCACCACATAAGGAACACATTTTCAAAGTCTTTTCAGGGGTTCTGGAGGCCCATTTTTCTTGCACTGTAATGGGAATTGGATAGCACATCCTTAAGAAACTTTGAGATTTTGTTTAAAATGTAGGATTTTGTTTCCATCTTTATGATTTCTGTAATGCAACTGCATTTGTAATATCCTTAACTTGCAACCAACACTGTTTGTGAATTTACGTTCCCAATTCATGTAATTCTTAGATAAGCTTAAAAGGTTTTTGTTGCCATGAGGTTTTTCCTGATTTGCCAAGCGTTCATATTGAAAGAGAAATGTGCAGTTTCTCGTGCTCGTTAATGTAAACACAGGACCATGTTTCTGTAAACACTGCCCTTGTTATGAATTCCTTCTCAAGGAGAAGGGGAGGTTGAATGACAGCCTCCTTGGCCAATGTGGTGGGGAGGTGGGAATTCCATCCTCCAATCCATGGGCATCATAGGAAATGTATAAAAGTGGTTTTCTAAATAAACCCGGGTCTTCCTGCCCTGCTCTGCTGAACCCAGAACTGTCTCCTGAGTCTCTCTTACTGGTCAGGCCCCGCGGTGATAGGTTTTCACTCTCTTCTTTTATTATTTAACAAGTAAACAAAACCCCAAAACCAACACCTCACCCAAATTTGGTCCTTTATGGCCATCATCACCTCTTCTGGCTGGTGGCAGCTTATCTCTTGCAACTGCTTCCTTGGCATATTCCCAGCTCCCCTGTGCATGGGAGGTCCAGCAACCCATGTGTGTGCAGGAATTCCTGTGTTCCTGGAATTCCTCTGCATGTGGTGAACCTGCCACTACCTTTCAGAAAAGAGGTTCAGAGCCTGCTGGAAAGAGGATGACTCATCTGAAATTTCATGGTTGTTTTCTTTGACTCTGTTACATTTAGTTCATCTTTTAAATCACTAAATCACGTGTATGACAAAGACACAGGGACCCTGGCCCTTGGATTTAAGAGCTATCTTGTCATGATTTCTCTGAGATCTGTAATTTTTTCTGCTCTTTCATTCCTTACTTCTCTTCCTTACATACTGGAAAACTGCTTTTGTATTATGAGATTTCTCTCTAGATCTTCAGAAGTTTTGCAAACGTTTCTTAAAATACTTTAGTTTATGTGTGTTTCATCTTGCCTGATACTTGCAAGGCAGAAACAGAAACGGGAATGGTTGTGATTGCCTCTGTTCACTCATAATGACTTTCCAGTTTTTATATTATTGCTCCATCTTTCAGCATCCAAATACTGAACCGAAAGAACAGATGCAGACAAAAGTACTCTACATGGATGAAGAGACATCCTTACATGTTTCAGTTTTCTCTTCAAGCTGTTGTCGCGGCTTCTTGTTTTTCTTTAAATGTCTTATAACTGAAAGATAAAGATTTTGCTCTTTTGCAAAATATCCTTTTTGTGATTTTGATATGTGTCAAATCTGGGTAGTTCAAATTCCTTTCTATTGCTTTGTATGGTACATACATATTAAGGATTTAGTGCAACTATAAACATCTCCAGAACTCCCCATAGTAGGGATAAACTGTGAATTATGGACTTGTTAGAATGGGCTCTTTCTTTAAGGCAATCTGAACCTGTATAGCTCTTCATAGAGATTTTATAAAGTAAATCAATGTCTGTCTATAAATTTAAATTGAGGAATCACTTTGGTAATTGCATTGTTACGTGCCTTTTCCTGAGCAAATAATACTAAATATTTAGTTGTTTTAAAGTGTGTTATTGAGTTTATAACTTTCTGAAAAAAATAATTTGTGTGTTGTATACAGTGTCTAGCCTGTGAATATGTAAAATCAATAATCAGTGCTGATTTTAAGGCATTTGACATCTGTTCTTCAGGTTCTCTGTTACCGAAACTGAAATTCTACTGCATCACAGTATAAATAGCTGGTGCTGATGATATTTCTTCCATCACAGTCAGTCATCAATGGTTGTGACAGCTGCAAGGGAGAATCATTATGCACATTCCAGAGCCAGGGAAACTGAGCTGACAAAGCTGGGCTGACTCATTTCACTGGCATTTGGGGCATACCTGGCTCCCAGTGGGCACAGCACCACCCTGCAGAGTTCAAGGCGTGTTTGGACAATGCTCTCAGTTGCATGATGTGACTTTTGGGGATGTTCTGTGCGGGGCTGAGAGCTGGACTCAATGATCCTTGTGGTCCCTTCCAGCTCAGCTGATTCTGGGATTCTGTGGGTTTGATGTGGTGGTCAGGAATAGCTGCCAGGGCTCCCAAGCCAGGAAATCACAGGGCCTTTTTGTATGAATAGGCTGGTATCCAAATGCAGGGTGTCAGAAAATGGACCAGGCTCTGCTCACTGGTGCCAAAAACAGGACAAGAGGCAATAGGCACAAACTGATTCCCAGAAGTTCCACCTGCACAGGAGGCACAACTTCTGCCCTGGGCAGTGCCAGCTCTGAGCAGATTGTGCACAGAGGCTGTGGAGTGTCCCTCCCTGGGACATTGCAGATCTTCCTGTGCCCTGAGCTCTGGGATGGCCCTGCTGGAGCAGGGAGGTGGCACCAGGTGAGCCCCTGTGGGCCCTCCAGCCTCACCCACTCTGGGATTCTGCAACCTCACTTGAAAAATTCCACTCCTACACTTCACTGGTGTCAGTTTACCCCTTTCATCCGAAGGCCAATGCCACCTCTTCATCTCCTGTTGAGTGGAGCAGGTGAGCACAGGAGGGTCCAGCCCAGGTCTCTGGGGGTCTGCACTGACTCGCCCAGCACTGCAGCTCTGCAGGGTCCTGACTCTGCCCCACCTCTCACCCTTCATCTGCAGGATCCAGTGGAACTGCAGGGTTTCATCAAAAGGCTCTTAACATGTCTTGTCATTGCCTGATTCAGAGTTCCTCAATGTGTCACTGATATAGCAGCCATGACTTTTCATGTGGATTTTTGTCTGGATTTGGATATTTTTGTGAAATTCTTATCCAGTCATGGATGCTAACTTGCTCTCTGTTGGAACCTTTTGTGGCTTATTCTAATTAATATTCACTTACTGTAAGTGGCAGAAGAAGCTTTTTTCTTGGAATGTTCAGTCAGTCAAGCAAGAAGATAGAAAAAAAACAACCCCTAGTAGCAGTGTTTGATATGACATTATTTAAAGGGATATGGCACAATATTTAAAGGTATATGACAGATAATAAACCACCATAGCTCATGAAAGCAACTTTTCAGTGATTTTCTAGAGGGGGTTGTTACACAAACAGAGGGGAAGACACCTGGAATATGACAATTGGTATAATTTTATTTTTCCATAGAAGTCTACTACTGTAAGAATAATTTTAATATATTTCCTTCGGTTGAAAGATGAGTGTGGCTTTTCACATTCCATAAGTGAATTTTGTTTAATGAAAACCATACAAGGTGTACTTCTATATGCTGACTTGAAATACCATTAAGCAGCTAACTTGATATTTTAAATATGTATGTGTTTATTTTCTCATGGCATCACAGAAATAAGACTAGAAAGGACTTGAAACATTGCTAAAGAATTCAACAAAACCAGAATGAAACACGTTTATTTCATTAACAAGATTTATGAAGGAACTAATGAGCTCTCTCCTCCTTTCCACTGGATACTTATTGCTTCTGTAGGATTCAGAACACTTTCAGATTCCCCACAAAATGTAGCACAGGGCCCCTGACTGCGAGTGCTTGCCTGGCTATTCCTGTTTGCTGACAGAATCACCTCACATTGCTGCTAAAGCCAGCAAGCATTCAGCATTTCCTCTTGTCTTCTGGAGATTTGAAAAGGAATGTATTCTCAGTGGAGCTCCCCAAAAGTAGGGTCAAGATACACTGTTGGTGCAAATAATACTTTCCAAGGCTGAAAAGTCTGGATGGCTCTCAGATTGCTCACATTATATTTGCAATAAATGAGTTTCTGCTTGTGAAATAGATGTAATAACGTCAGGACCTAGAAAGGATGAAAAATTAGATATTTAATACCCTAAGTTCTCTTGAAGATTAGCATTGTGATGAAGCTGTGGGGTTTTTCTTTGCAGAAACTTGCTAACTGTCACCAGAGTGGTTTCAGACACCTCTGCGTGCTCAGGATGTCCAGCAGCACTGTCCTCTTTTTTTAAATAAATAAACTTTTTTACCAGCAGTGTAAAATGTTGAAAGACCAGCAGAAAGAGAGATCAGCTGAAAAAGCAAATACCCTAAACGTCTTCCATTAGAATTATTCCAAGAGGAACTCTGAGAATGGTGGCTCTGCTGATTGGAGGGGTGGGGTTGTGCCCAGACAGCTTCAATGCTGCTTCACTTCACCCTGAGCTTGTATTAGTTAAGTTTAAAATTGTGTTCCCTGGCAAACCATAAAAGATTTCAAAAGTATTAGACACCCACTTTTGTGCTGGAATTTAATATGCAACTTTTTATTGGAAAATAATCGTCCTTGTCTGGCGAAATCCACCATGCAATATTTCTGTTAGTAGTCATAATGCAATAAAGACAGGGAGAGCTATTTATCACTACAAATTTTGAGGATTTCAGGATTCTTTTTATTATTTTAATATATTTCCTTGGTATTAAATCAGAAAAATGATAAATTACACCTGTCGAGGCTGTTTTTCCTTTTTCCCAGAAAATGATGTACAACCTAATTTCACTGGTCATTTTGGCTTTTAAAGATGTGTATTTTTTTCCTATTAAAAACTCTACCAATAGGGGTTTTTTTAATAATAATACTGAAGTACTTTTTATTTCAAACATATGAAGTAGTTTATAACTACTTCCTGGCATTGCAAACTTTGGCCTTTTCACATTATATTAGGGTTTTTTTAAAAGGCTTTAACTATATATTGCTTTGAAAGAAATAGTGTATTGCTAAGATGCTAGATGCAATGGATCAATTTTCAGTATTTGAAATAGATTAAATTGTAGCTCACCTGAAAGGTTAAAAAAATAATTTATTTCATTTCAGTACTTTCCTGTACACCAATCAGGTTTTACACAGTCTCAGAAATCAGTATTTTTCTTTTTTATTTTTTTATGTGTATTATAATATTTTTCTTAAGGATTATGTAGAATTAAAAGCAAATCATAATTTCAGCAACTGCACTACATAACAGGAAAAAAAGAAGAAAAACCATAAGAAGTTATCAACAAAGGCTACAAATTATTTGGGCTGGTATCAGGGTTTCCATTACTTTCACAATTATTCCAGGTTTGCATATTTCGAAATGTGTTAGTCCAATTTGATTTCAAAGCTCAGTTATTTGAATTATAAATCATTATGTCCCTCCTAGCTGATCAGTTGTGAAATATCTTTGAATTCATTTGCATAATGGAATATGTTAGTCATTCTTTTATGTTTGTGAAGCTGAGCGCTCTCTCATACATGTTTAGTTCTTTCTGATAATTAACTTTTCTACTCTATGTTTTTATAGCAAAATAGCTGCAGTTTTATTATTATTTTGTATGGTAATTTGGGGTAAAATAACTTTAGCCTCTCAAACATTCTCTGTCCTTGTCTTTGTTAGCCTCATGTTATTAAAGGCTCTGCCCGGTAATTGGGGGAATCAACTATGAGGCTTTGCAAAATAAAACCAGGTAATCCCATGTTGAATGTTACAGATTGACAGAGAAACAACTCTTAATACTAAATTAGGAGACATTCCAATAGCAGGCAGCTATAAAACCTATTCTTACAATGTTACGTGTTTCAAGAGGAGTTTAACAGACTTAAAATGAAAAGGAAAATTTTTTATTCTTATAAAAGTTATTGAACTCTTTGGTCAGTGATGTGCAGGGATGGCAGAGTGAAGCAAGCACTCAGAAAACTCCAGTGACAGCAGTGAGCGTGGTGGGTGTTTGTGGAGTGTCTGTGAGTTCAGGGTGTTGTGGAACACAGTGCCAAACACCTTGCTGAAGTCAAAGGAATCAACCTCCACAGCTCTGTTTCAACTTTGGCAAAGTGTTTGACATGGCTTAGTACAGATGTACTGTATTTTTATCTCTTGTAACTGAAACAAGTGAGATAAAAGTCATTTGGTTCATGCATCTCTTTTGTGAGTAGAGTATATGCCATGAAAAGTAATTACTTTAATTAATAACAGATGATGGTCTTTAATGTTCTAAGGTATATCTCTATTGCATATATTTCTAGATGAAATTCAGATTGGGTTTGCCCAAATTCCATCAGACCCTTTGCTGCCAGCAGCAGCTTTGGAATCCAGCACAAAGCCCTTCTCCCTCTCGGGTTTGATGCGGGTGAGGATGCAGCTCACAGATTTGGGCAGACCCTTCAGAAGGTTAAGAAAGTCCTTGAGCAGAGATTGTGCTTTGAAGGCTCTGTAACTGAGCTGAGCAGCAGTAAGTTATTTGATGTATTTCCTTTGCTTTTAAAAAAGCCTGGAATGCTCTGTGTTGGAGCAAAGCAGTCCAGGTTACAAAGTGGGGTATTTGGGACTGAGGAAACGGCTGGGCTTGGATTGCCACTGCAACTGTAAATATTTGCATTGTTACAGAGGAGTTTTAATTGCAGGATTACAATTATTTCTCTCTGAGGATATTTGGCTCTTTCAGTTCCTAGCTTCAAGAAAAGCTGCTACATGCTATGATTTTTTTTTCTGAGGTGGTGTCTGAATTTGTCAGTCCCTGGTGGCTGCTCTTCCTGGCATTTTTTCTTTTTGTCCTTTTCTGTCATTCTTACTGTTGCACTGGGGTGAATGGTGTGGTCTTGGCAGTATCCCTAAAGGTAAGGCGCTGGAATTAGTCCTGTATTACAGATGGGTGTGTGAAGTGTGGAAACTGAACTGTAAAACTCAGTAACTGCACAACCAGTTCAACATGCAGAAACCTTCTCCTAGCTCCACTTGTCACTTAGCTTCCCAGAGTTTGCCAATGCAAAGAGGAGGGAGTGAAGCCCTATAGCCAAGAGCCCTTTGAAGAAAATAAATTAAATTTCTACTCTGAATTAGTCCCAAGAGGAATGAGCGTGGGAGAAGCCCGCTAGCCTCATTAGGGCCTAAAGATGAGTAGGTGAGGGCTGATCCTCGTGCATGTTGCTATTTCCAAGAGTTGTCCACGGTTACTTGTTCAGGGTCACAACAAAACAAAATCAATCCAGACTTCCAGGATACCTTTCAGCTTTCAATCTCTTCCTCTCCTCACAGCATCTTGTGTCTCCTAAACTCGTATCTTGTGAAACAAGTGAGACAGTGTCACATGAATAATCCCAACACAGCCCAGGTTCATTTCCAGGGCAGCTTCATTCTTTGTCCCAAATAGGTAGAGGCAGGAAAAACAGTATATGAACATTAAAAATTGCAGTTTAAATATCATAAACCACACATGTGAAAGGATCTATTTTATAATTGTAGTTTTAAATTTACCATTTTTTAACTGTTAAATCTTGATTTTCTTATGTAAATATTCTTATAGGGTAGTGAACAAATGCTGCAGGTTAACAGAGGAAATATCAAAAGGAGAAAAGCGTGAAATGTGGACACGAGCTAGTTGTAGATACAAGTCTTTTGGAATCAATGATTTGTGGTCTCTATAGCTCCGTAAAAATGTGTCCTAGCTCAGGTTTTTGTACCTGTGGGTCCCATGAAGTTCTCACAATGTGAGATTTCTCTGTGAGAGCCTCAGAGCCGAACCCTTCTGAACACGTGCAAAGATGAGGCCTTTGCTGGTTTGTTCTAGTAGCTTTTCCTGTAGGTGAAGATGAGGATGAGTTTGAGAATTTTCTGCTCCCCCTCACAGTTTGATTTAAGGTATGACTCAGATGCTCAACAGTAGTTTTGAACAAGAAGATTCAAAGGTAGGTTTATTTCTATTATAGGGGAAGAAACTATGTGTGGGAAGAGCTGATAGTGGGGCAAGCATTCAGCAGCAAGCTTGGCACCTCTGCTGTCAGTCTCCCTTGACACCTGTGTACTTGTATGTGGCTGTTTATACCTGAATACATCTATTTAATTAGGAATGCAGACAGCAGAGGTACAAAGGCTGCAAATACTATCCTAGATAAACTTTGTACAAAGATTTTCAAAGGCATTGGAATTTCTCCTGTGTTTTGTAGATCAAGGGACCCCATTTAAGGCTCTTTTATAATCAAAGAGACAGATTTTTCTTCAGTGATAGCTTATTTGTTCCATATTCCTCTTTTCCATGCAAGTATCCTGTTTGTGTATATTAACATATTTATTTGGGGGTGTGAGAAGACATGTAACACTCTTGATAAAACACTGCTGCTTTAAAGTATTTTTTTCCAAACAAGAATTTATTATATAAATCAAGACTTTATTAAATGGCTGGGCATATATGTATAAATTGGAACGGGTCTTGAAGTATTGCACCCTTAAACTGAACAAAGTGATTAGGATAACTGATAGCTAAATAAGGTTTTTATGTGCCTGTGGGAGCCATATTAGGATTGATTTGACAAGGCAGTTCAGCTGTGGCAACAGTCATAATATCTAACACAACATTATGTTTTATTAGTAAAATCCTTAAGTGTAGCAAGCTGTTTGTGTCAAAACAACAGTATATTTTAGGGAAGAAAAAGACTTACTGGATAGAAGGTGCATCTTCAGGAATGATAATATATTAGAGCGCTCTTGCATTAAAGAGATCTTCTGCCATCACTGAATCAGTAGTTAACTGCACACTGGAGTGCTCACTTCAGCTGAACAGGGTAATTTTGAAGATATCCTAACAGTA